>NW_019154085.1:34379609-34624447 GCF_002288905.1 Enhydra lutris kenyoni | reverse complement strand
ATGTGGGTTAAGCCGCTGCCTTCGGCTCAGGTCATGATCTCAGGGTCCTGGGATCGAGTCCCGCATCGGGCTCTCTGCTCAGCAGGGAGTCTGCTTCCCTCTCTCTCTCTCTGCCTGCCTCTCTGTCTACTTGTGATCTCTCTCTGTCAAATAAATAAATAAAATCTTTAAAAAAAAAAAGAATATATATTCTGTCTGTATTATAAATAGTTCTGATATGTAAAATTGTCAATTCATTTTGCCAGGGAACAGCAGCATGTGTGAGTTTTGGCAATGATTTGCAAACATTATCCTAATTGCAATAGTGCTAATATTTATGTATCTACTATTCATTGCCTTCATAGGAAGCACAAGACTGGGAACTTCAGATATATGAGAAAATTGTTTTTAGAACTCTCCTTATAATTGATCAAAATTGTTTCTCCTGGGGCACCTGGGTGGCTCAGTGCATTAAAGCCTCTGCTTTCGGCTCAGGTCATGGTCCCAGGGTCCTGGGATCGAGCCCCGCATCGGGCTCTCTGCTCGGCGGGGAGCCTGCTTCTTCCTCTCTCTCTGCCTGCCTCTCTGCCTGCTTGTGACCTCTCTCTGTCAAATAGATAAATAAAATCTTTTAAAAAAAATTGTTTCTCCTGCCATGAATATGCTCAAGATTTGTTTCTATTTGGGGGAAGTTACCTAGAAATTGATAAATGTAATCATCTAGTATAGCCTTTGTGCTTTGATTCTGGATGTTAATTTTTGTGATTCATTTGCTTCTTCAGTGAACAAATGTTCACTGTATGTGAGGTACTGGGTCAGACACTAGAAATACACAGACAGGTAAGACCTGGTACCCAGCCCTAGAAGTCTACTATTGATTGTGGGACAAATAAGGAAACAAGTCTCTAAATAGAATATGGTCTACACTATCACATGAATTAGCACAGAATGCTCTCCAAGTGCTGGAGGGACTCATGAAGATATTGTGAGAGAAGTGACCTTTAGATCTAGGAGCAAAACCTGGAGATAAACAATGTGAGTAAGCTGTTTGTATAAAGAAAAGGAGGCGCAAACAGCACACACATATACACACATGAATAGGAGTTCAACTATGGCTGGTGCGCAGCTTTCATAGAAGCTCAAGAGGGCAGTGCTGTCTGTGTCAAGAAGACACTTGTCATGATACTATAGAGTTTGACCATTATAGTATCAGAGCAACTAGGAAACCTAAATCCATTAGGTTGGTGTGATGGTCAGTTTTATGCATCAACTTGACTACAGACCTGGTTATTCAATCAAACACTAATCTAAGTGTTGCTAGGAAAATATTTTATAGGTGTGGTTGAATTCAATAACCACTGTATTTTAAGTAAGGAAGGTTATCCCAGGTAATCCAGGTAGGACGGCTTCAATCAGTTGAAAGGCCTTAGAAGCAGAATAGAGCCTTCCCCAAACAAGTAGGAATTCCACCTGTGGACAAAAGCTTCAGCTCATGCCTCACTAAATGTGGGTTTGGTGTAAAGACAGAAGGAAGCAAAAAAGAGTAAGAAGCCAGTCAGCCACAAACAGTGGAGAGTTGGAATGCCTTTAAGCATGCAGCATAACGGTGGCACTTTAACTTTTAATAACAAATTCCTCCTAATAGCGGACATCCCTGCTGTCCATTCTAGTGTTTCACCATAAAGATGTCCAGTCATTGGCTTTACTTCTGATGTTAATGACTGCCTCTCCTTTTAAGCTCTTTAAGAGCACATCACCAGTCAAGGTGATGGTCTTTCAAGGAAGCTAAAGGATTTTTTATGCCCCTGACTTCCTGTCATGTCAGCTCCCCTTCTTCTAGCCCCTCTTATGCTATACCCAAGAAGAGAAGTAAGAGCCTTAATGACTGTAATTGAATACAGAGACTGGGTTTTCTGGACTTTCTATGGCTGAAACTTTTAAAGAAGTAAAATATTAGTTTAATTTGGTGAGGTCCACCATCTTTCTCGACCCATGAGACTCATAATGTAGAACAACCAGCTCACTCTCTATATTTTTCTTCTTCTAGCTCTTTTCATCCACTCAATGAGTGGTAAAGAAGTAGAATTGTCCCTAATTCAAGATTTTTTTTCTTCAGGCCCCCTGGGTGGCTCAGTGGGTTAAACTTCCACCTTTGGCTCAGGTCATGATCTTGGGGTCCTGGGATTGAGCCTCGTGTTGGGCTCTCTGCTCAGCAGGGAGTCTTCTTCTCCCTCCCCCTTAGGTCCTGCCCCCAGCTCATGCTCTCTTTCTTTCAAATAAATAAATAAATAAAATCTTCTAGAGAGAGAGGAAGAATTTTTTCTTCATGCCTCTTTTGAAGGGCTGCTCCTCTCCCATGTGACCACACTTGGGGTTATTGCATTAGCCTGTGAGGGTCTGGATTCCTGGTCCAACTGTGGTATGGATTTTGAAGCAAACAAGCTCTTCCTCTAAAAATAACTAACACTACTGAACAATCACTGTGTGGCAGCCATTAGGCATTCAGGCTAAATGCTTCACTTGTATCTTCTCATTTAATCTTCATGGCAATCCTGTGAAGTAGAGATTCTAATTATTCTCATGGCAGGGAAGGATGGTGCTTGGTTTGAGGCTACTTGAGCTTGCTTCAGAGAAGGGGAATGGAAACCTCCATGTGGTCCTCCCGAGCTCCTATCAGACATTTAGAACAAAATCACTAGCTAATAATGAAGAGTGATTTTTTTTTAATTTTCTTATGTATGTTTCAGAACTTCATAAAGAGAAATAAATGCTCAGGAACTTCAGTTGGATGGTTCTATAGAGCCTGCCCAAATACCTTTGTGAGGGTGGCCTTCACTGGTTTCTCAATTCACTATTTCTAGCAACAGAAAAACTTGCATTGAAAGGAACAGAACCGAAGTTTCGGGGTGAGATGGAGATAGAAATCCTGCCCATTGGCTAGGGGCCTTTCTGTCCCCCGGATTCTCTGGACTCTTCATGTGATAAAGATATTTTCCAGAGGAACCTGGGACAGCTTTTCAACTTTGCATCTGATATCTATTTTAACCACAGATCTTTGAACATGCTGTGTTTATATGGGCTTGCCCTTTGTCTGTCTTAATGTACTAGCAAGTACTCTGTATGGAATATGGATACGTCTCTTTTAAGATTAGACTGACCTTTATTATCACCAAGGAGTTAGAACATATTCCAAAACATAATGATGGAGACGGCTTCTTGTGTATGTTATGGCAAAACTCTATTATTTTGGATAGAAAAATCATTAAAAACTGAATGCTCATGGCTTGGCTCCATTTACTGATATGACACATTATTATTATGCTTAAGTTGTATTTTTAAAGTGTCTTCTGCAAATCCATTTGGAACAGCAGGTTGTGTCAGTAGATTTTCAGAGTGTCACAAACTCCTCTCTGGTAGATGTGTGTGCTTGGTGTTCCACGAGTCATGGAGAAAAACTAAGAAGATAAAGAGAGGAAGATAGAACCACCCAACTGGTACATACAAGCTGGTTCCTATAGTCATGGGAGAACTGATTGTCCAATTTTCAGGAATTTTGCAAACTGATTGTTAAAATAGCTATTATTACAATTTAAGTAATATATATTCAAAATTAAACAAGGTATTAAAAACAAAAGTAACAAATATTCCAAAGCATCATTTACTAATTATTTCACATTGTGCTAATATCTATGCTCTTGATGTCATTTATATCCATTGCCTTTACAAGGTGGGAATGTACTATATAATGGTGTGTTGCTGTGCATTTCTTCCCAATTAGACTAGTTACGATTAGCTGTGCATTTCTTCCCAATCAGATGCACAAATTTTCATGTGCACCAAAAGTACTTGAAGGATTTGGTTCCTTGTCTGTACAGATATCACTGGGCATCTGAACAAGACTTTCTGACTGACTTGATCCAAGAGAGGACCTGAAAATGTGTGCTTTTAATAGGTTTCCAGGTGTTGCTACTGTTGCTTTTAAGATGGGCTTTTGAGAAATATCAGCCTAAACAAGCCCAGGAAATAACCGTCATTGTCTCAATTTAAAGTTGAAGAAACAAATTCAGAGATCAGGCATCACATTCATTTTTACCTAATAAATAGGTGTCTTAATTAGTTAATACTTAACCATATATTTTTCATACCATAGCTGATTCTTGACCACAAAGATACTCTAACATAGAAAACTGAAGTTACTTATACAGCTAGTCATCCAGACAATAGTAAAATGTCAGTGTGACATTTTGATGACACAGACAGAATTCATATGCTTATCTGTAAATAATTAAAGTTTATAGCCACTTAATTCATCATTTGTTGTGCCATCCCTCTATGTTAGATGTTTTACACATATTGTAAGAGCCCTGAAACTCTGCTATTTCTCTCCCAGATAAATGAGGAAACAAAGGTACATAGATGTTCATGACTGCCCAAAAGATGTGTTCTATGATTACCATCCCAAGATTAAAACTATTTTTACATTGACCTGCCACAAAGTCTAATTTATTTTTATTTTATTTTATCACAAAATAATTCAAGCCCAAATACAGAATAAAATACATGATCAATAACTCAAAAGGACTTCCATCT
Source organism: Enhydra lutris kenyoni (assembly GCF_002288905.1). Taxonomy (NCBI): domain Eukaryota; kingdom Metazoa; phylum Chordata; class Mammalia; order Carnivora; family Mustelidae; genus Enhydra; species Enhydra lutris. The sequence goes on along the minus strand of NW_019154085.1, from coordinate 34,619,878 downwards.
TTGGTGGGTGCCCCTGTCCTTCTATCTTCTTCTGCGAAATCACCATGTTATTTCTCAGCCTTTTTTTTTTTTTTTTTAACATGTCTGTGAATTCTTTTCTTACAATCATGAACTGACAGTTCGGTGATTTTCTAGCAGTGCTCAACAATGAAGCTTCCACACAATCAAGCATTATTTAAATGCCCAGGGGAAAAACATGTGGCATAAAATTCAAGTTTTCTTTTACCACTTAGGCTAATGATATCTCAATCTTCAATCAAATCCCAGACATAAAAGACCAAAAGTGTGTGGTGATTTTTTTTTTTAAAAGAGATAGGCTTAAAAGGACAAGCCTCAGAAAAAAGAAAGAAAAATTAAAACAGGTGCAAAACAGGGGCTGTTTGTTTCATATATTACTGATTCATATAGAGAATATTAAATGGTGAGATATCCATGTATTCAGGACCACAGAAAGCACTGAGCAGACAGGAGCAAGGTGATAACACGGACCCCTAAGTTACAATCTCATAGGTCTGACAAGCCAGAGAGATCTCTGAATACCACACCAGTCAGAATCAGTTACATGGAGCTATATGAAATGGAGCTGAAAATTAATGTCGTTTTATCAATATAGTAAAAATGTGTGTGGGCTTGTAGTTCTTATTTTATTTTCTTTTTAATTTTATTTATTTATTTGACAGAGAGAGAGTGGGGTTGAGAGAGAGAGCACACGCAGGGGAAGCAACAGGAAGAGGAAGAAGGAGAAGCAGACTCCCTAAGGAGCAGGGACCCCAACTCAAGCCTCCATCCCAGGACCCTGGGATCATGACCAGAGCCAAAAGCAGAAGATCAACCCACTCAGCCACCCACGTGCCCCGTGGGCTTGTATTTTTTAAACTCTTGTTGCTCAGTTTTCTTTTAAAGAAAAATAATAAGAGGTAGGTAATATTGTGACCTATAATTAGAAATACACATTAGGGCGCCTGGGTGGCTCAGTGGGTTAAAGCCTCTTCCTTCGGCTCAGGTCATGATTCCAGGGTCCTGGGATCAAGCCCTACATCAGGCTCTCTGCTCAGTGGGGAGCCTGCTTCCCTTCCTCTCTCTCTGCCTGCCTCTGCCTACTTGTGATCTCTGTCAAATAAATAAATAAAATCTTAAAAAAAAAATACATATTTGTTCTTCTTCCCATTTCTGGCACAGAGCTCCTAAAACAACTGGAACTTCCTAAATCATGAGAGTGATAAATGTATGTTTTGTTACACTAATGAGGTGACTTTCAGGAAGCACCTAAGATTAGGGACAGGTTGCCAGGTGATCAACTTTGTCATTAGAGGGTAGTAACTTTCAGTTCTAATCTTCTCTACCCCTTGTCAATTGCCAATATCCAATGATTTGTTGTTGTTGTTGTTGTTGTTATTTATTTGACAGAGAGAGACAGCAAGGGAGGGAACACAAGCCGGGGAATGGGAGTGGGAGAGGGAGAAGCAGGCTTCCTGCTGAACAGGGAATCCAATGCTGGGCTTGATCCCAGGACCCTGTGATCATGACCTGAGCCGAAGGCAGATGCATAATAACTGATCCACCCAGGCACTCCAACCAATGGTCAATGATTTAATCAGCCATGCCTGTATAATGAAATATCCATAAAGCCCAAAAGAATGGAGTTCAGAAAGCTTCCAGGTTGGTGAATATGTGGAGATGCAAACAGTGGGAGAGTGATGCCCTCATAGAGGGCAGGGAAGCTCCTTCCCTTTTCCCCATACTTCGCTCTATGCATTGCTGCAACCTGACTATTTCTGGGTTATATCCTTTTACAATAAACTGGCAATCTCATAAGTAAAATGTTTCTCAGTTCTGTGAGCCACTCTAGCAAATTAATCGAACCCAAGGAACGAGTTGTGGGAACTTCTGATTTGTGCCTGACAGCTCAGGTGACAACCTGTACTTGAGACTGATACGTGAAGAAGTGGTGGGGAGCAGTCTTGTGGGTCAAAGACCTTTACTTATGGCATCTGATGCTGTCTCCCAGTAGATAGTGTCAGATTTAAGTCAAACTGTAGGAAACCCAGATTATGTCTAATAACTGCTTGGTAGTATATGGGGAAGCTCTTCTATTATAATTGGGTGCAGAAGCATTAATTGGTGTCATTCTCAGGACATAAGAGAAGCTGGCACATGGAGATGACAGGTATGAGTCCAGGGATGTTAGAAAAGGCCTATTTTGCCAGAGTAGTGATCTCAAAACTTTAATCATGCCACTTATGCATTTCTACCTTACTTATTCCTTCCTGAGCTCACATTTACTTAATATATCTTATATTGCTACATTTTTTCACTTAAAAAGCATTTAAAAGGAAATATTGTGTCTCTAAAATGAATTGAATCACAGTATGTCTCCACATCAATAGAAAGGCAGTCCTAAAAATAAACACAATAAGAATTGGAAGGAATAAAATGATTTCTAAAAGGCTTCTGTATCTCAGCCTCTGGTGATAGTCAGGTTCACACCCTCCTCCTTCATCCCAGCCCACTTATCTGTTTTATAAAACTGAAAAATGACATTTGAAACTATGTTCCAGGTCAAATGTTGCTTCTTACTAGTAAAACTGCTTAAAACCAATCGTTCTCTTCTCATACCTCTTCTACAATGCAGTAAACTTTTCACAAGTATCTTCTGTCCCATCAGCAGCTCCATATTTCAAAGCATTGAGCTGGAATATCAGGTTTATGAATCAGAAGTAAGAATCTCCAAAAATGAGCCTCAAAATTATATACAGGACATATTATCCATGACCTTCAACTTCTGGTTAAAGATAAATCATCAGGTGTTTGCTTCTAAATATCCTCAATTAATCTCCACTTAGTATGTGTATATATGTACAAATTTCCTTTAAGAAGTATAATCACTGTGTTTGCACATGAACTTTACATTATATATATTACTTATATATGTATATATGTATTTACATATTATATACACACATATGTGTATATACACACATATTTTAAACCATTCACTGTAGTGATTCAACACTTACATAAACACCAAGTGCATTTTTAATTTCTTGTCTTCTGGATGACAGCTATTCTAACAGGTGTGAGGTGATATTGCATTGTGGTTGTGATTTGCATTTCCCTGATGCTGAGTGATGTTAAGCATTTTCTGGTATGTCTGTTGGCTATCTGTATGTCTTCTTTGGAGATATGTCTATTCAGATCTTCTGCCCATTTTTAAATCAAATTGTTTTTTTTAATATTGAGTTGTATGGGTTCTTTACATATTTTCAATGTTAAGCCTTTAGTCAATAAAGCATTTGCCTATATCTTCTCCCATCAGGTAGGCTGCCTTTTTGTTTTGTTGATGGTTTCCTTTGCTGTGTAAAAGCTTCTTAGTTTGATGTAGTCCCGTTTGTTTATTTTTGTTTTTGTTGCCTTTGCCTGAGTAGACAGACCCAAAAAATGCGGTTAAGACTGATTTCAAAGAACTTACTGGCTATGTTTTCTTCTCAGAGTGTTACATTTAAGACTTCAATCCATTTTGAGTTTGTTTTTATATATGGTTTAAGAAAGCGGTCAGGTTTAAATCTTTCATCTGTAGCTGTCCAGTTTCCCACCACCATTTTTTGAAGAAACTGTCTTTTCCCCATTGTATATTCCTGCTTCCTTTGTTGTCGATTAATTGACTATATAAGTGTTCATCTATTTCTGGGCTCTGCAGAGCATCTACCATGTGAAAACACATGTCAATAGTCTTTCGATGCAAGGAGATAACTGTTATTTAGTAAATGATTGGATTTGGTCAATGTTTTTACTAATCTTTGAGGAAAACTCTCCTCTGCAGAAAAACAATTTTATAAACTGATATGATGGATTAATTAGCATTTGTTACATGAAAAATATGTCCCCATTTTTGTCCAAGGAAAGAATACCTTAGACTCCTTGAATTGATACGCAGGAAGAATTTTTCTCATGTCCAAGTTCAGCTTCTACAAATGAGGTACAAAAGTATGAAAACGTGAGATATCTGAGTTGAGTTTTCTTGCCGTCAAGATTTGGTATATTTTCTTTAATGTCAACTGATTAAGTAATGCCAAAATAGCACAATGTGAGAAGTTTCCTCTAAGAAGTATACTCAACCGTGTGTTTGCACATGAACTTTACAGCTGACTACACTCTACAGTCCATAGAATTTCAGATCTTTAGTTTTATTCAAATTTCCTATGGAGTGTTTAGGTGATGGATGTGTCTGGGGCATTTCAACCAATCTTCCAGGCTCCATCTGCCAGGCCATCTGGATTTTGCATCCACAGAGAACTACTTGGTGAGTCATTACAGACTACAACTTAAGGAAGAAAAAAGAAAGAAAGAAAAAAAGAAAGAAAGAGAGAAAGAAAGAAAGAAAGAGAGAGAGAAAGAGAGAAAGAGAGAGAGAAAGAGAAAGAAAGAGGAAAATAGTAAATTGTACCCTAATCACAAAGAGAGCTAAAATCATTTTTGTGCAATCTTCAATAAAAGGGAAAAGTTAACAAGTAGGCAAGAGAAATGCATTTCATTTTTTTTTCCATCAGTCACATGAATTACAATAACTGCCTGACCTTTTTCCATAAGATGTTTAAATGGCAGCTGTTATGGCTACAGTATACCATTTGATCAAAGCTCTTGAGGACAATAGTTTGTTTTGCAAAGGTCATGTTCCTTATATACTTGTGAATGTGTTCAAAAGGTTTACTAACTAAATATACAAGATTTTCATTGAGAATAAATTATATAACAGCTTTCGAATTAAATTTAAGACATGCAGTCTACTGGGAACACTTACAGAATTTTGAAAATCCATCTCATAGTTTGTGAAGAATACTGTTTTAAAACAACTTAAATTTATAGGAAATATAGGGTTTTTTATTAAATGATTTGTTAAAATGATTTATGTGGAAACAAGACACTATTTAAATTTTATGTCATACATTTAAAAAGTGGAATGAATTTAATAAAAGAGTGCATCTACTTCTGACAGAAAATAAGAAAGGAGATATTAAGAGTCTTCTCATTAGGGGCACCTGGGTGGCTCAGTCAGTTAAGCAGCTGCCTTCGGCTCAGGTCGTGGTCCTGGAGTCCTGGGATCGAGCCCCGCATCGGGCTCCCTGCTCAGCGGGAAGCCTGCTTCTCCCTCTCCCTCTCCCTGTGCTGTGTTCTCTCTCTCGGTGTAACCCTGTAAAATAAATAAATAAAATTTAAAAAAAAAAAAAGAGTCTTCTCATTAATTTTTAAGACTTTATTTATTTATTTATTTATTTGAGAAAGACGGAGCATGAGTGGGGAGAGAGGGAGAGGAAGACGGAGAAGCAGACCTCCACTGAGTGTGGAGCCCAATGCATAGGGCTTAACCCTAGGACTCTGAGATCACGACCCCAGCATTCCTCATCAAGTTTTTAATAGTAACCTCTTCTCAACTCCTATCCTAAGAAGGAAGCCCCAAAACTGATAGCATATGTCACCATTAGAGTAATAAAGTCTAGCATAAATTATGTAGGTAACACTAATTACTTGGTCTTTGTAAAAACTCATTTTTGTTTTATTTTATTTTGTCACGTGTATGGAAGTATAACTTGTATATGATAAAAGTCTTCCTTTTGAAGTATACGATTTGGGAAGTTTGGACTGTGGTCATGTAATAACTACAGCAATCAATGTAAAAGTTATTTTTGTCAACCTGTAATGTTCCCCTCTGCCCGTTTGCAGTCAATTCTCTCTCCCCACATCAGCCTGTTGACTTTTTACTTATGTTTTCTTCAGTTTTGCCTTTTATAAAATGTCATAAAATGGAAACTTTCTGCATGTAATACTTTGTACCCAGCTATTTTCAATATGTTTCAGTAGTATGTTTCTTTTTATTGCTGAACACTATTTCCCCAAATTAGAAGCACAACAAATTATCTCCATTCACCACTTGGACATTTGGATAGTTTCTAGTTTGGAGTGATTAGTCACGGTAGACATTTGCACACAAGTCTTTGGTCAGTATAAATGTAATGCGTAACACCAGTTAAAATCCCAGGGTGTTTTGTTTTGTTTTTTAAGTAATTGGCAAGTTTATTCTGAATTTTATAGAAATGCGAAACACTAGAATTGCCAAAACATAAGTAAAAATTCAAAAGCCTGGTGTGGGGAGAAAGAATTGACCATGAAAAAATACCATTAAAAACATTTTTAAAATACTTTTCTTTTTTTTTTTAAGATTTTATTTATTTATTTATTTGGCAGAGAGAGAGAGAGAGATCACAAGTAGGCAGAGAGGCAGGTAGAGAGAGAGGAGGAAGCAGGCTCCCCGCTGAGCAGAAAGCCCAATGCGGGGCTCGATCCCAGGACCCTAGAGATTATGACCTGAGCCGAAGGCGGAGGTTTAACCCACTGAGTCACCCAGGTGCCTCTAAAATACTTTTCTTAGAGAATAAAGTAAAACACTCAGAAGAAACTTTAGATCAGGATACAACTTTTCATATGTTACCAAAAAAAACTTAGATTAGAAAATAATTTATATAAAAGATTTTGTATTAATATATCCCATAATTACCTATAAACACAATGAAGACCCCATTACTATATTTTTAGTAAAGATTTTTAAATGATGCTTTTTATGCTTTCTATTTCTTATTTTATTTTTCTCTTTGATAGATTTTAAATTAGATTTAGTATCTGAGTTTCTAAATGATAAATTCTCTATTTAACTTAAAATTCTGTGCTTAGTTTTTATAGAGGGAAAGTATTGGTTTTTATTCTTTAAAACAACTAAACAAAATTTATGTTGTGAAATTTATGTAAGAGAAATAGAGTTATAAATAAAAGTTATAAATAATAGGTGAAATATGAACTAACAAGGAAAAGAAGACTAATTGTCAGTTTTAATTGGCATTTTTCAATAATGAAGTTAAATATTTTTTTCAGAAATGTACTTATTTATCTAATCTCTTTCACACAGTGCCTTTCCTTTTTTGGTTGTAATTTTGGCAACGTTTTTGTGGGATTTTCTTTATTACAATTTTTTTGACAGATTATTTTAAAGCAAAGGAGTCTAGATCAGTAAGTCTTCCTTCATAATTTTTATTGCTTTAAAGCTCTGGCTACATACTGCCAAGCCAGGGGCACCTGGTTGGCTCTGTGGGTTCAGCCTCTGCCTTCATCTCAGGTCATGATCTCAGGGTCCTGGGATGGAGCCCTGCATTGGGCTCTCTGCTCAGCAGGGAGCCGGCTTCCTCTTCTCTCTCTCTGCCTGCCTCTCTGCCTGCTTGTGATCTCTGTCTGTCAAATAAATAAATAAAATCTTTAAAAAAATACGCCAAAACATCTGGCTGAAAAGCAAAAGCTAAAAACAAGCTTAATGTGTGTTTTTTTAAAGTACATTTGAATAAAAATAGTAAAACTGAGAACTTTTAATGTAGTGCTTAAATTTGTTGAGGTTAAATTCATACCAGGTCAATTTTTTAAATTTTTGATTCAATATTTTGCCTGCCATTGGATATAAAATTTCTCTGTGTAGCTTAGGATAAATACAAAGTTTTATGCTTAAATTTATGGATGGTTTTAAAACATTTTTAAAATTATAATCTTTGTAACCAAAAATATAGTGTGGGTATATTATAGGTAGTTAGATTGGCCATGACATGGATTTTCTATATCAGGAAGATTCCCATTTCCTTAAATATATGAAATCACAAATTTGACTTTTATACGTTCACTCCTAGCCGAGATAGATAACAAGGCCTGGATTTACCTTTCTACCTTTGATGTAACCACATAGTATTTGATTAGATTCACATGACATGTCCAGAATAGACGAACCCATGGAGACAGACAGTAGTATATATAAATTATTGACAAGAACTGGAGGTATAGGGGGATTTAGAATTTGGGAAGCATTTCCTCCTTAATTTTCTGGATGATGTTGTGTAGAATCAGCATCATTTCTTTAATTGGTATAGGTTTTCTTGAGCAGGTGATGAAAATGTTTTAAAGTTAGAGAGTAGTGATGGTCACACAACTCTGTAAACGATTAAAAACTACCAAACTTTAAAAAGGTGAATTTTATGTATATGAATAATATCTCAATAAAACTGTTATGAAAATAGATGAAAAAAGAACCTGAGAAATGCAAAGAGAAACATACAAATCCAAAATTTTACTTAGAGATTTAATTTTCCTCTACCACTAAGTAATAGAACAAGTAGAAAATAACGAGTATATAGTAGAATTACAATAGCAATAATTTGATCTCAGTGACACGGAATTCCCCACAGTTAGAAAAAATAAATACTACATGGTATATTTGCCAAATTAGGCCATAAAGCAAATCTCAAAAAGTTTAATAGGATTTAAGTCACACAAAGTATGACTAAAAAAGGGCACCTGGGTGGCTCAGTGGGTTAAAGCCTCTGCCTTCGGCTCAGGTCATGATCCCAGGGTCTTGGGATTGAGCCCCGCATCAGGCTCTCTGCTCGGCGGGGAGTCTGCTTACCCCTCTCTCTCTGCCTGCCTCTCTGCCTACTTGTGATCTCTCTCTCTCTGTGTCAAATAAATAAATAAAATCTAAAAAAAAATATGACTAAAAAGATCTAAAGTGCAAATGAATTTCATAAAAATTTGTAGATAATTCCAAAGTATGTGGAAACTAAATAACATATTCCTTATGAACTCAAGGGTCAAGAAAGAAATCAAAATAGAAATTAGAAATTATTTTGAATTGAATTATTTGAATTATTTTGAATTGAAAGTAAAAAACACAATATATCAAAATTTATGGGAGGCAGCTTTAACAGTACTTAGAAGTTTATAGCCATAAGTTCTCATATAAGAAGGAATAGTCTCAAATAATAAACTCAATTTCCACTTAAAAATACTAAAAAAAAGAAGAAAAAGTTAAGCTTAGGATAAGTGGAATAACTGACATAATAAAAATTATAAAGGATACCAGTAAAAAAGAAAACAGAAAAATCACAGAAACCGAAGCGTTTTGTTGAGGTGATCAATAAAAATGATAAATTTCTAGCCTGATTACAAAGGAAAAAAGAATAACACACACACTAACAATTTCACAAATGAGAGAAAATATTGTTATAGTTTCTACACATATTAAATTCAGCAACTTGAATGAAATGGACAAATTGCTTGAAAGAAACAATAGCAGATGTCTCCTACGAAGAATTAGATTACCTGAGTAGTCCTGTTTCCATTGAAGAAATTGTAATTATAATTAAAACCCTTCCCACAAAGAAACTTTTTGACCTACATGTGTTTACTGAATTATACCAAGCATTTAAGAAAGAAATAATGCCAATTCTGCATAACATCTTTCAGAAAATTAAGGAGAAAATGCTTCCCAACTTATTCAGTGAAGCCGACATTATGATACGTAAACAAAGCAAGACCAAAAAAGACACTTGAAGAAAACTACAGATGGAAATCCTTTGTGTACATCACAGATTTGGGGCTCTTCTTAAGTGAGCTCTTTCCTTGAAGATAGTGTTGAAGATGTTATACTTGTTTCCTGCGGCTTTGTCTCTGACTGGTGAGGTCTGTCCCTTTTGCCACTTATCATCCTTTTTTCTTGGCCCCAATCCCAATAAGTGTGTGTGTGTGTGTGTGTGTGTGCACATGCATGCACACACACACACACACACATACACACCTGCACCGATCTAAGATTAGAAAACAGGCAGATGTATTTTCTATGTCTAGTGTCATTCCCTATCCATATCCACAGATCTTACGGTAAAAAGGGAACATATTACTATATCCAAATGCAGATCTGTGGAAGTATTTAATATTCACAAATAAGCAGATCATATCACAAAAAATAAATCAAAGAACTCTGAGCTAGCAGAAAGCCAGTGGTCTGTGCAATTATGATGATTGGAGGCGGGTGGCAGGAGGTGAAATTTCATCACTGAAGCTATTACAAGTTTAATGTGTCAATTTTTAAAGATCAAATCAAATTAGTGGAAATTCTGTAAACATGATTGTTAGCTGTTTCTAATTTATTAAAAAAGAGCAAGGAGGAGAAAATCATTTGGAAAGAGGTCTAATAATTGTCAGCAGGAACAGTTAATGCTCATATGTGACTTTCCACAAAATAACTATTGCATCATGCTTCCTGATACATTGGTTTGGTTTCAGCTATTAGATTAGCAATATAGAATAATTTCCCTCAAAGATAATATGAGCTATTGATACAGAACACTAGGAACTCAGAAATATTGATGAGTTTCTAGTAATATCTACTCTCACTAGTATTTTTGCTGAAATAGAATTACTGGCAACACAATCAAATAGCTCTCAAGACTACCCATGGCATTGGGGTGAATAATTGTGTCTAGGTGGTTGCCAGAGTAAACAAAACAATCAAGTAGAGTGTTCTTCTCTAAAATAGCATCTGAAATTTTGACCGAGGTTAGAGTTCCAATAAGCTTGGCTGGAACATAATTTTTACCTGCTCCCTCCTTTGGCAACATCAACTCAAACAAATCTTAGGCTTACTGGGAACTTATATTCAGCTTGCAGATCACAACACTGTAATCAAAAGTATTGATAACATAATAAAAAATAAAAGATAAAAAGTAAGCAAAATATACTTAACAATTATATCTTAATAAACATATATAAATATCTTTAATAAAATATAATTACAGGACTTATTATCTTCAAAATCTGGAGTGATTTTATCAATTTTAGCCATATTCATTTATAAAACAATTACTAGTAAGATATAAGAACGAGTTAGTTCAGTATTCAAATGACTTTCATCCAGTGCACTTCTGTTCATTAAGCATAACTGATTAAATGACTAAAAAATTATCAAAAACTAACTAGAAAAAAATGCTTTTGCAAGATGCCCAGGTGAATGGAAGAAAAACTTGGTCCTCATCTACCAAGTTCAGAGAAGATAAAATGCAGATCAGCAATATTTGGGATTTTCTTTGTGTAATTTCTCCAAGCTCATGCATATCCCTTTCTACAGAATTTCTGAATTCCTGAATTGTAATAAAATTATCTTCTGGCCTCCAAACTATTTGTGCAGATGTGGCAGAATTACATGAAGTGAAATTCAATAATATGGATAAACAACCATGTAATGTGTGTACATTATCACAAAGTAGCACTATGTTACATAAACAAACCAGAGTCTCAGTGTACTTGCCTAGCTCTTTCCAGCCTTTACCAGTCATACATTCAGAGACAGTATCCTGTGTTCATATCCTAAAAGTGATATAGACATACTCTAACAAGGTAGCTCATCTGGAAAGCCTTACAAACATCCACCAAACATTTGCCTTAGAAACACTCACCAGGCTTCCCTGCCACAAGATCAAACCTCTTTATAGTTAATCAACTTTGTCTGCCTCTCTAGCATCCATTCCTACCTCTCCCCATAACTGCTTCCAGTTCGTAGCACTCTATTCATGTTGTCTATCTAAGTAGGGCTCCCTTAGCCTCAGGCAGGACATAAGCATGATCAGAGGCAATCAGTGATTTCTATCTCTCTAACAGTTAGAAACCCAACAGAAACAGATGGCACAATCCAGTCAGGTTACATTCAGGAGCATTTATTTACAAACAGACTAGTTACAAAGGGTACATAGGTTATAGAGGAACCATTAAAGTTAATGTGGAAATCCAAGTTCATTGGAACTGCTACCACCCATAGACTCAAAGTATTTGGGGAAGAAGAGGATATAGGAAACTGGAAGCAGAGAGAACCATGGAAAGCAAGGGCCAGTGGGCTTTTGGTGAAGCCCAAAATGACACCAGAGGAGAAATAGAGAAGTAATTACCTGACCCATTCTTCATGCCAGTGATTTTCTGCCAAGACTCCCCATTGGCTGAGCTCAAACCAAATTGTGAGTGATGGCAGCCTGTTGATATAATCCAAACAGATCAGCCACGTACAGCTGAAAGCCAAGATGTGAAAAGATGCGGAGAGCAAAGAAAAGATAGTCAATACAATCTTCCTAGCTACAGTGCTTCAATAGGAGAGTAGAAGTTCAAGGCTCAACCAGATACTGTGATACAGTGAGCACAAAGTGTGGACCCACCATGTGGACTATGAAAATCCAACGAGCCCATGGGAGGCAGAGCCCAGCAACAGACCAGGTGACCTCGTAAGTCCTGATCATATCACACGGAAGGACAGAACTCTCCACTTAAAAATTGCTTCTTTATTCCATAAGAGAATTTGAATTTTTAAAATTTTATTTATTTATTTATTTATTTATTTATTTATTTATTTATCTATTTTTACTTTCGACTGAAAGAAGCCTACCTGATATTCTATGGACATCATTGAGAGTCAGACACAAATCTGAATTCACATGCCCTTTCACTGTCAAAAAATCAGACCACTAAAGGGCGATCCTTAATTCCAGTTTATACTCCCAAACCTGCCCCAAATTTAGCCATTTCCCTGACCTCTCCAGTTCACCTCCAAGTTTGAGCTTTCTCTCAAAGTCAAACTTGTGCATGTTTTGGCAGACCAATCTCTTTTAAAAAAAATTTTTTAAGATTTATTTATTTCAGAGACAGAGAGGGACAGAGAGCGTGAGCTGGAAGAGAGGGAAAGGAAGAGAAGCAGCCTCCCCACTGAGCACAGAGCCAAACATGGGGACTCAATCCCCTCACCCAGATATCAGGACAAGAACCAAAACCAAGAGTCAGTTGCTCAGGCTCAGTGGAGCCACTCAGCTGCCCTCTAAGTTATTTTTGCAAAGACCTTATGGAATACCTTTTTGTGATCTAAACATTAATTTTTATTTTATTTTTTAAAGATTTTACTTATTTATTTTTGCAAATGAGAGACCATGAAAGAGAGAGAGAAACAGCACCTTGGAGGGAGGTGGGACATAGGGAGAAGATGACTCCCTGCTGAGCAGGGAGGCTGATATGGGACTCCATCCCAGAACCCCAAGGTCATTACCTGAGCCAAAGGCAGACACTTAACTGACTGAGCCACCCAGGCACCCTAGACGTTAATTTTTAGTATTCCCCAAACCCTCAAAAATAAGAGTTGATCAAAACCTGACAGCAGTAACATTTTTTCTCAGTGGGAGTGTCATGGCGACTTACCTACCATTTGTGAGACGCATCACAAGAAACGTGTTCTAAATAATAAGAGTGCCAAACACTTGTGGATTATTTTCTTTTTCTTGAAAGAAAGTTTAATATTAACCCTGTAGTAATGCCACTTGTATTTCTATGCACTCCAATATACTTTCTACAGAGGGAAAGAGATGGTGCTGAGTTGACCCAGGGGAACTAGGGAAGACATTCCCATCGAAAGGGACAGCTCGAACATGTGAGCTCCACCCAAAAGTTTCCGAACGGAAGTGTCAGTGTTCCAGTCTTAGATTTTTTTAATTTTCCAAAAGAAGTTGGAAATCTGAACCTTTCAATGAAGTCTTATGAATTTTAAATGTTAGTAACAAATTCAATTAAAAAATACAGGCTGGCAAATAAACATGTCTGTAAGCCATAGAGTGCTAGCTACTGTTTTGTAACACCTTGTTCACAGCAATGTAGAGTAATGTACTATAAAATGAAACAAAAGAGATTTCTTGTCATTCGGACATATAATCTTCACCTAAAGAAAAACTACAGCCAGATCCAGTGTTAATTTTTCCTTTTAACATTATGGAATTATGGCTGGCAACCAATGTCTTCTTATGTACAAATCTATACTTGTTTTCTCTTAAGAAAAAACATTTGCAAGTTCTTAGTATAATTTTTTTTAAAAATTGAAGCATGTATTTTACTATGTTATTCTTTCTAAGGCATTTCCTTAGATATACTTAGCTTTAACCCATATTTTTTTAAAAAGTCATGTTCAATTCTTGCTAATCTTTTTTTTTAATTTTTTAATTAATATATAATGTATTATTTGCCCTAGGAGTACAGGTCTGTGAATCATCAGTCTAACACAATTCACAGCACTCACCATAGTACATACCCTCCCTAATGTCCATCTTCCAGCCACCCATCCCTCCCCACCCCCAGCAGCCCTCAGTTTGTTTCCTGAGATTAAGAGTCTCTTATGGTTTGTCTACCTCCCTGGTGCCATCTTGTTTCATTTTCCCCTCCCTTCCCCCAAAGAACCCCCTCTCTGCCTCTCAATTTCCTCATATGAGAGAGATCATATGATAATTGTCTTTTTCTGACTAACTTATTTCACTTTGCATAATTAGATCTGCATTACTAGTTATTTTTAAATGGAGGATTTAAATACTATAATAATGACCCACAATAGGCACTTAATTGCATGTATATTCATAACAAAACACATTTATTGATTGGTGACTGGTCTTCATTGTTAAAGATTAAAGGGACTGCAACTTTTGACATTATTTTATAAAGAACAGAAGCCCACAGATCTGTCTTCTCCCCAAATCTCACAGACTTCTTTAATTTATTTTTAACAAACATATCCCACCCCTAAGTTCAAAGAAGAATAAAGAACCCACTGGGACTTACCCCCATGCAGTTTTCTCTGAGCACTAATTCACTTTCTTTAAGTGGAGCTTAATTTCATACATTTCCCCATCTTGTATCCCTAACACAAATGTTAACTAAAAGTAGGATTAACCTGCTTCTCTTACTCATTCAAAATGCCCAAATTTTACTTATCGCACTAGTATTTGCAAATGTACAATAAAATTACACTTTTTATAAGTTTGATATTGAAAGACTGAAAATTATTCCACATTACTATTTCTCATTATATATATATAGATAGATATAGATATAGGATAATATATATAGGCTATATAATATATACAATATAATATAATTATATGTCATATATAAATTTTATATAATATAATATATAAGATATAAGATATATATATTATATATATAGGCTAGGCAGATCTTCCAATTTTAACACATTTTCTTATACAATACTATTTTTAGAAGCACATTCAATAATATTGCCACTAGACTCATCAAAAATTTCATGATAGCGGATACAAGTTTTAAAAATTCTATTTGTGTTTGAAAGTCTGACTTTACCACTAGCATTGTGTAGTCCATTGGTTTCCTTAAAGAGATGACTCATTTTGTTCACTTCAGAGAAACTATCTACCCAATATTCAAAACTAAACATGTGTAATTTTTTCTTCTAGTCATTCATTCAGGTAAAAATGGTGTTTTATAAGAAATATTATATCTAATTGGGCTGACAACTCAGTGGCACAAGTGCTCTGCCTTGACCACATCATACTTTTGCCAAGCAGCAGAAATATTTTATGCCTACTTCCAATTTTGTCACACAGAACATTTGAACACAGAACATGTGTAATGAATAGTTATTGTCATTACTTCATTAAGGGCACTCTTAAGCAAAACTACCTCTTTTTCTACCTTACCCATACTACAGTGCTTTGTTCTAGGTTGCCAATTTTACTCACCATTGATTTTTCATCTACAAATGTCAACACACTAAAAAAGCCAAATAATACCTTACTATTATTATGAAAACAATAGTTTTTGCTTTATGGGTCTCCTAAAGGAGTTTCAAAGACTCCCTAGAGCTTCACTGACTACATTTTGAGAACCATTAATATACAGAATAATTTTATTTTACATTTTTAATTTTATAAGAATGATTGGAGCATATTAAATTTATGCGAAGGTGGGTACATTATTTCATCCTAATTTCTGTTATTCTCCATTAAAAGTGTAGTAAAATCTGCACTTCACATAGTTACCCATTTATCCAAAAGCTGGATTCTTTTCTACTAGGAACACAGTGATGTGGTTAAAATAAAAACAATAGCAGACACAAAGTCATACCTGCTCATTCAGAAAAAATGCTCAGAGCTGCCTGGTGAAGCTTTATTCCCAAACCAGTGGAGTGAATTGTGTTTAACTAAGACTATTGGCTTAAGAGTCCTATATATTGTATCTCCGTGGCAATATGAAAATAATTTCATTTTGTTTGTTGTAAATAGCAGTAAAGAATTTCCTTAAGAAATTTTTAGAATTGGCTACACTTAAATGTGTCTGCTGAAAGCTTCAGGATAATATCAAATATAGTATAGCACAGAGATAAACGATGGAGTCAAATTACCTGGGGTTGAGTCCCACCAACTGCCTACCTATGAAAGTTGGGGCATCTGTGAAATGGGGCTAGTAACAGTGTTTCCTCCTATTATTAGCATGGACATTATTATTAATAATAAAATTGTTTTCAAAAGACAACATGAATTAATGTATGTAAAATTCCCCAAACAGTGCCTGGAATACTAAGGAGTAAATATTTCATTATTTTACTTATGAAATAATACTATTTATTTCACTTTAATTGTATCAGGAAAAATTATGGAAGACTGTGAAATAGGCAAAAATAAGATTACTAGGTATCCTAACCAGTCCACTGCTTTAGATTACCTCAGCCTGTAATTATCCTTGGGCTATTTTAAAACTTTAGAAATCATAGAAACCTAACGGTAATGCAGAGACTCTTGTGAGCTAGAAAATTATCACCCTGTGGTTATTGACTGATTTTACAACTCTGTGTCAAGTCATTGCAGCATTCTTGATTGTCTATGGATGTGCGCATTTTTAGAATTTTCCTTTGAGCGACTTGGAATGCCTTCGTGGTGCCCTCATTAATTAATTATAAAATCTTTGATGAGTGTTCATTTTATGCTTGTCTGACCATCATGATTTTAACATTTAAAAAATTATTCTTTAATTCATTATTATTGCAAAGAAATCTGACATTAATTAAAGTGGAAAACACATTATGAGGAGAATTAATGTAATTTCAGAATATAGTAGGACCAGGTGGCATCGCTTATTGGAGATAGTATTGAAAATCCTCAGAAAGCATTGTATTAGTGGCACTGAGTTATTAAATCAAAGGTAATCAGGTTAGACTTCTCACTACTGAAAAAGGTAGAGAAATGAATAAAATACTTTTAAGGTTTTTTGTTGTTGTTGTTTTAGTTGATAGTGTTTAAGAGTCTCATGCTCTACCGACTGAGCTAGCCGGGCTCCCCTTAGTTGATAGTGTTTAAATATTTTATTTTAGGCTTAGTTATCCAGAATATTTACTTAGGTAAAACATCTCATTTATTGACAAAACTACATATTTAAAATGCTATCTACAAAAATCTGAAAGCTTTTCTCTTTCTGGCCCTATCACTATAATTTAAGTTGATTCTCTGGCTGTTGGCTGTTCTGTCCAAGGTTATAATTCTTGAACTGGAAGGAGCAAATCATCAGTTATTGTTTCTATCCACTCTCTTCCCTGGAAAGACTAAAAATTCACTGAATTCTATGGATATTGAATTTCTCATCCATTATATGATGGCATCTCATTTTAGCATTTTTTTAAATGACATTTATTTTATACCATATGAAATTTATAACTGAGTCATTAAGAATGTTTATCCGCTTTAAAGAGAGCTCCTTTATTTTTCCTTTTATTATGGCCCCCTTTTTTTGCTTTATTTTTTTTAATAATTTTATTTTATTTTTCAGTGTTCCAGGATTCATTGTTTATGCACCACACCCAGTGCTCCATGCAATATGTGTCCTCCATAATACCCACCACCAGGCTCACCTATCCCCCCTAACCTTCAGTTTGTTTCTCAGAGTCCACAGTCTCTCATGCTTTGTACCCCTTCAGATTTCCCCCAATTCACTTTTCCTTTCCTTCTCCTAATGTCCCTCCTGTTATTCCTTATGCTCCACAAGTAAATGAAACCATATGATAACTGACTTTCTCTGCTTAACATATTTCACTCAGCATAATCTCCTCCAGATACGTCCATGTTGATACAAAAATTGGGTATTCATCCTTTCTGATGGAGGTGTAATATTCCATTGTATATATGGACCATATCATCTTTATCCATTCATCTATTTAAGGGCATCTTGGCTCTTACAACATTTTGGTGACTGTGGCCATTCCTGCTATGAACATTGGGGTATAGATGGCCCTTTTTTTTCACTACATCTGCATCTTTGGGGCAAATACCCAGTAGTGCAATTGCAGGGTCATAGGGTAGCTCTATTTTTAGTTTCTTAAGGTATCTCCACACTGTTTTCACAAAGTGGCTCCTTCAACTTGCATTCCCACCAACAGTGTAAGAGGGTTCCCCTTTCTCCACATCTTCTCCAACATCTATTGTTTCTTGTCTTATCTTGTTTCTTGTTAATTTTGGCCATTCTAACTGGTATAAGGTGACATCTCAATGTGGTTTTGATTTGAATCTCCCTGTTGGCTAATGATGATGACCATTTTTTCATGTGTCTGTTAGCCATTTGTATATCTTCTTTGGAGAAGTGTCTGTTCATGTCTTCTGCCTATTTTTTGAAGTGATTATCTGTTTTTTGAGTGTTGAGTTTGAGGAGTTCTTTTATTATGGCCCTATATTTCAAAATACTGATACAATAAAACCAGAAATTTAAAACTCAGTAATTTGGACATCTTAAAAATTTAGGCAGGAAAGGACTAAAATGGCATTGACTTTTATACATCTATTCATTTCAGAAGATGATTTACTAAGTATGTCTAGTATAAAACAGTTCAAACTATGTTTTATTCATTAAATAACATTTCAAGGGCTTTAGGCATTCATTTCTACATAATCCTCATGGTAACAGATAATTATTATTTACTAACTTAAGATATCCATTTTTAAGATATTCTGGTGTTCTGGTACACACTAAACATCTTCACTCGCTTTTTTGTAACAATATCCCATAATTTAAAGTAAACTTTCTGATAAATAAGGAAAACCTTGGGTGTTTCTTTGCATATAGAAAATATAAAAATGTTTTTACCCTAAAATATCTGAGTGACATTTTATTTGTGCAAAATTTTTAAACATATTGAATTGCCAGTTTGATACCAAGAAATCAATAATCAACTTTTCCTTTTTTAAAATTTAATTTATTTATTTGACACACAGAGAGAGAGAGAGAGACAATGAGAGAGGGAACACAAACAGTGGGGAGTGGGAGAAGGAGAAGCAGGCTTCCCACTGAGCAGGGAGCCTGATGTTGGGCTCAAACCCAGGACCCTGGGATCATGACCTGAGCCAAAGGTGGACACTTAACAACTGAGCCACCCAGGCACACCTCAACTTTTCTTTTCTACCACCGATTTATTCCAAGAAACAACTTAATTCTGCCCTCCCAGCCATATGAATAAGGGAAACATATGCATCACCATGGCAGAATGAGGCCACAAAACAAAGTAGGAAACTTTCCTGATACATGTCTCCAGCTCTCACAGAATGAGAAAGCTTTAATACAGATTTGTACCATCATGCCCAGTGTCTGACATGCAATTATGTAAGTAGAAATAAAACTAAAATCTTCTGAAAAATTAAGGTTTAGCCAGCATAAAATTAAGTATTTCCCAAGTGACCAGTAATCCTATATGGCATTTCTGAAAAGTATATTAACTACCCGCATTTGGGTGTGAAGCGTACTCAAATGACCTCCAGTCTTGAACTTGGACTGGTCAAAAGACTCTATGGATTGGTCAAACTCAACCCCTCCTACTTAGTAATTACCAATAAAAGAATGCAGAGAGAAAGAGACAGACGGAGAATGAGGGAAAATAATCCTGGTTTGGATGAGACACTAATGAGATAATGGGGACGTTTCATTGAATTATAAAATCATCCTCCAAACAAAAAGCTTGGTTTATCACTCTCTAATCACAAATTATGCAAGCTTGCTGCCAGTTAAGCATTCTTAACCTTGCGGGGAACTCTTAGAGACAATGATCTACTTGCTGAAGTACAGCAAGAGACAGGAAGGAGGGTTGCCCAGGCAGCCCTTGGATATAGGAAGTCCTGAGTCTATTGAACTGGAATTAGAGTTATAAATGAGGGAAACCTGGGCTGTTTTCTCAAGCTCATTCTGTGGTTGTGGGTCACTGACCTCATTTAGACACTTCTTCATTCTTTTTATCTTCCCTTTAACAATGCTTTAGGCGCTGGATTTATTTAAATTTGTTGAGCTTTAGTATATTTTTATGGGTAAGAAAATAATGCCTACCTCTTTTCCATTTTACTAGAAAAGATGTGTTTTTTTTTTTCTCCCATAGTACAAATAATACATGGAACTATTAGGAAAAAATGAGTTGTCTTTCAAAATGTAAATTAGAAATTATTTCAAGGCTGGAAGCAAGAGAACCTTTTTGGCCCTATATTCCTATTACTTCCAGTAATATCCTTGCACTATATTTATATCTAAAACAAATCTCTGTAAAATAAAATCTGCCCTGAAGTCTCCCTGGGGTTGTGCTGAGAATAAAGTATAATAATTTGGCTAAAGTCCATATACTTATAATTTAACTGTAACATAATTATATAAATTAAAATATTAACACAAATGATCATATTGGTTCTTACATAAAGGTTTTATTTTCATATGAATATGTTCCTTATGTTTCTGTTTCAGATATACAGGTATTCTAGTGAATCAAATAAGCTCTTTTGAGACATTTTAAGTTTTAATTATTCTAAACTATCATTAAGAAAGTTTTCTTTAATTCTGTAAGTTCAGGTTTATCTCCTCTCGGCCCAGTTGCTAAAGTCATGATGATGGGAAATTCAAATAGTAGTAAGTAGATTTTTATATGTGATGTTAGTTCTGGCAAGCTGCCTTCTGACTTTTTACAGGTCAAGTCTCAGAAATCTCATTCTGCCCCTGCAAACTGCTTTATTCACGACTTTGAAAATGCCAAGATCAAAAGGGGGTGCATTCAATTCAATTCAATTTGTTCAAGTGGACAAAAAAGATGTTCTTTTATTCAAATGACAAGGACATTTGATCCAGAAAATCTGTATTACTTCATTCTTGAAGAAGGGCATACACCTTGCTTTATGAATTCTGTTTTGAAAATTTCTTTGTTGATCAGTTTATTAAGAGTCTGATCTAAATAACAGTCTAAAAATGAGGCAGTTAGCAAGTCCTTTGTCCAAAAAGAAAAAAAGATAAATTTCATTATCAACAGCCAATGAGCATAAGGAACCATCTCTGGGAATCTGTTTCTCTGAAAACCTTGGGCAGGATCAGTGGATGCCACATAATTTCTGAGATCTGAAAGAAAAAAATTCACAAAATGCCAAGAAATCTATCTAGTTTATTTATCAAAGGCCAGAGTACTATCCTCATTACCATATCTTGGGACCCAAATAAAGGAATCTATAAATTCATCTACAAAACAGTTTCCTAGATAGTACCTCTGCCATTGGCATTTTGCCAAAATCTAGGACAAATCTTAGTTTTTCTTTGCTCATAAATGAGCTGTTTGTTTTAGTGGTACACACCAGTGCTTATGATGAAGCAATGTGATAAAGAGACAAGGGGGCTTGAAAGCATAAAGTAAAGTAAAAGTTACATTAAGGGGTGTGGAGAGCATCAGTCCTTTAGAGCAGGGCATTTGGGGAAATATGGGATTTGATACAAACATGGGACTCCAAGGAAAATATGGAAGTCCCGTGTCAACTTACCTGAAATTTGGCACCTATCTGTCGCCCTGATCAGCACCTGACATTTCAGCCCCACTAGGAAAGAGTCCAGGATGTGGGGCAGGGCTCTCACCCTTGCTTGCAAATCAGTATCTCCTGGAGAGCTTTTAGAATATGTTTCCATCTGGGTCTTTGTGCATGGGCCCCAAACATTCCCAAATGCACCCTAGTGTCAGGAATCACTGATTTCAGGGGGAAATATAGGATTTTCAAACTGGAATGGCAAATTTAGGACCTATAACAATTCGGGAAATAGAATTATGAATGCCTTTTCTCTCAGGACTTACCTGACACGTCCTAAATTCTGGATACCTTATTTTCTGTCTGGTATTTCCTGGTGAAAGAGGAGCCACATTTGTACATTACTGCCTTTCCATGCTCTCTTCTTTCCTCTTCTGCTAATCCAATCCAGAATGGCATAGCAATAAAAACAATCATTTCACTCTTATGACACTGACGGTAGTCTTCATTTCCAACCAGTTTTCTAAGAAAGAGGGTTATAGTATTTGTTAATGAAAACATGGAACTTAAGTAAACTTGACCAGACAGATAATTGGAGCTTCAGAGTCTTTGAGATCTGATTAACTAATACTGCCTGCTGCTTTGCTGATTTCATCCTTAGAAATAGGAACCTGAGTTTCAGTGGAATGGGAGAAATGCTCCGATGGTTGGGTAAGCAAGAATGCCATAAAACAGAAGGTTTTACCAGCTCCAGGGTAAAGAAACACCTCCTATGACAAAGTGGTGGGCAACTAATGGTCAACAGTGATCAAAGAGATCAAAGAACACTATTCAATCCTCTCTGTGTCAAGAGACATACTATTAGAAAATACGGCTTCTGTCTATTCTATCTGTTCATCACTAAACACATAGGCAGTGTCAAAAGAATGAAGCACATAGAACTCACAATGATGGTGTGACTGAGGCAAATTATAGTATTTCCAAAGAATACATAAACTAATCCCTACAGAGAATATTGCTCAAATTCATACATATCATTTATGGCCAACCTAAAAAAAAAAGTACATATGTTGCCTTTTGTTAGTCTCTCAGTGTAAATTCAGAGGTAGTGGTGGAAGGACGCCAAAACTTGAAGAAACTTATCTCAGTGATGACTAATTTTAAAGTTGGTGTGAGGTCTTTATGGCATTAAAATGATTTTATGATAAAAGGACACAAGAATACTTGAACTCTGCTCCAGACCAAAGGTAATTATCTTGACTAAGTTGCCCATAGAGCTTAACACAGAATGTCTGCAAAAGAAATGAAAGAACACTCTTTATTGTTTGGGCTCAAAGCAGATGTCAGGAAGGCTGAGCTAGAGAACATGACCCAAGTAAGAAGCTTTCTGTTACTTGAGTTCAAATCTGAATCTCAGCTGTCATCACACTTTAGAAGATAACTATATTGAAGAAATAGTAGAAATATATCTGAAACTAATGTAACTTTGTGTGTCAACTGTGCTTCAATAAAAATAAGTAAATACACACATATATAAATATACACATACACACATATATCAAGAAGGAAAGAAAAAAGAAAGAATAGGGAAAGAAAAATGTTAAGGAACAGTCCCTCTGTCAGTTTGTCTGGATTGCAGAAAGAAAAGTGGTGAATTTATTTATTAAACTTTTTTCAGTTTGAATTAACTGTAGATTCCCATACAGTTATAAAAAGTATACAGTGGTCCTGTGTACTCAGGATATTGACATTAGAATTCACCATTGTACTCTACTTGTGTTTGTGTGTGTGTGTATGTGTGTTTGTGTGTAGCTCTGTACAATTTATTACATCTGCAAGTTCATGTATCCACCAACAGTTAAGATACAGAACAGTTTTTTCACCACAAGGATCCTTCATTTTGCTTTTTTTGTAACACACCTCCATCCCTTCTTGCCAAGCCCACTTCCTGAATCCCTAGTAACCACTAATAAGTTCTCTACTTCTAAAATTCAAGAATGTTACATAAATATTTTCGTACAACATGTAACCCTTTGGGATTGGCTTTTCACAGATATAACAGCCTTAAAATTCATCCAAGTTGTTGCATGTATCAATAATCTTTCCCCTTGGGGCATCTGGGTGGCTCAGTTGGTTAAGCGACTGCCTTCTGCTCGGGTCATGATCCTAGAGTCCTGGGATCGAGTCGCACATAAGACTCCCTGCTCGGCAGGGAGTCTGCTTCTCCTGCTGACCTCTCTCCTCTCATGCTCTCACTCTCTCTCTCTCTCTCAAATTTAAAAAATAAAAAAAATAATAATAATCTTTCCCCTTACATTGCGGAGCAGTGGTCCGTGGTAGGGATATACGAAAGCTTGTTTAACCACTCATTTTTGAAAGGGCATCTCTATTTTGGCTATTGCTTATGGAGCTGCTTTGAACAATTGTTTACAGGTTTTTGAATGAGCAGACTTTTCATTTATCTGGACTAGATGCCCATAAGTACAGTTGCTGGTTCATGTGGAATTTGCGTGGTTAGTTTTTAAATAAACTCCCAAACTGTTTTCCAGAGTGGCTATACTATTTTATACATACATTTTATAGCAATGTATGAGTGATACAGTTTCTTCGCATCCTCACACCCATGTGGTGTGTTTTATTTTAGTCATTCTGATAAATAGTAATATCTCATTGTGGTTTTATTTTGCATTCTCCTAATAATGGCTAAAGATGTTGAACATTTTCTAGTGTGCATATTTCCCAACTGTATATTCTCTTTAGTGAGACATCTGTTCATGAGTTTTGCCCATTTTTTTAATTGGATTACTTGTTTAACTGCTGAGTTTTGAGAGTTCTTTATATATTCTAGATATTAGCTTTTTATCAGATATGTGGTTTGCAAATATTTTCCTCCAATTTTTAGCTTTTTTTTTTTGTCATTTTAATAGGCCTTTCCACAAAACAAAAGGTTTTAATTTGGGTGAGGTAAAATTTATCAATTTTGGGGTTTTTTTGTTTTATTTTTTGTTTTTTTACTTATGAATCATGTTTTTGGTGTCAAGTCCAAGATTCTAAGGCTTTTGACTAGTCCTAGATCTCAAGACTTTCTCTTACTTTTTCAAAAAGTGTTATAGTTTTATATCTTACATTTTGAATTGATTTTTGCAGAAAGTGTGAGGTTAGATCAAAATTAAGTTTTTTGGCGCACCTGGATGGCTCAGTGGGTTAAGCCTCTGCCTTCAGCTCAGGTCATGATCTCAGGGTCCTGGGATCAAGCCCCAAATCGGGCTCTCTGCTCAGCAGAGAGCCTGCTTCCCCTTCTCTCTCTGCCTGCCTCTCTGCCTACTTGTGATCTCCCTCTCTGTCAAATAAATAAATAAATAAATAATCTTAAAGTTAAGTTTTTTGCCAATGGACATCTCATGACTTCATAATTAACCATTTAAAAGACCATCTGTTCTTTCATTGTTATTACTTTTGCATCTTTGTCAAAAATCAGTTGTGCTTATTTGTGTTTACCTATTGCTACCTTCTTTGTTCTGTTCTGCAGCACAGGGACTGTAGTTGCTAATAAACATGGCCTGATGCCATGGCAAATGCTTACCAACTTTCCCTGTTGAAAATAGAATGGGATAGGAAAACATTAAGGGCTCTTGAATGTCATTCTCTGATGAAAAAAATTCTAGTAATGTTTGTTTTGTTTTGTTTTGTTTTACCATTGCATTAACACACACAAGTGTAACTAAGGAATTACAGTTCCTCTCTTCCTTTGACATAAGCAAGATTAGTGAATTATCAAGAAATTCCATTTCACACTCATATGATCACTTCCTAATACAAGCCCCTGTTCCTATGTATCCACTGAGTCCTATTAGAAGGCATCTCAGTCCCTCAGTGTGTCTAGACATTATGGCAAGTGATAGTTCAGGATACTAAATAATTCCTATTCACATCTAGTTCTTATTTACTACTGTGCCCAGGTATATTGGTATATTGTATAAACTAGATTGCCAGATATATATCATAAATTGCAGAATGCTTAGCGGTATAACTAAAATGCAATGAGGTAGGCAAAACCAAATTACCTAACTTGAACAATTTTAAATAAGTAAATAGCCAGAAAATAAGAAAGCCAATCTAATTTGAGTGAAGCTAGATACAAGGTCTCAAACAGTACAAAAGTCAATCTTTCACTGTTTCTCTTTTTCATTGTCTTTCCATTAAATCTACTGGAAACAATTTGATGAATCTGGCTTGCTTCCCATGCTCACTCCCTAGATTAATCCCTACAGATAATGCATGAGGTTCAATGTCTGGCCAGACTCAGGATGTGTATTGAGATTGTCAGACCCACTAGAACAACATGGGATCAGAAAGAGAAAACTTCTTAAAAATTTATTTATTTATTTATTTATTTATTTGAGAGAGAGAGAGAGGGTACAAGCAGGGGGAGCAGCAGGCAGAGGGAGAAACAGGGTCTCCACTGAGCAAGGACCCCCTCAATGCGGGGCTCAATCCCAGGACCCTGGGATCATGACCTGAGATGAAGGCAGACACTTAATTGCCTGAGCCACCCAGGCATCCCAGAGAGAGGAAAACTCTTGAATTAAAAGGTAACTGAGTAGACACAAATAAGAAGTGGCTATCTCTAAGATGGATGAGAAGTCGAAACTAGCTCCCTTGTCCCACTTGCATCCAGTGGAGTCTCACTCAAGTGTGTGCCTATGTCTAATTACTTCTTGAGAACTTACACTCCATCCATCTTCTATGGGGAGTATTTTAGCTTCAGTTTCCCAGATACTAGGGGGAGGGGGCATCTGCTTGCCTCTGACTAGGAAACACTCCTATATTCTTGTAAACTGTAGAAATGAGGACCTGAAGTCCTCAAGTTTTCTTTGACTTTCTTCCTTTTCTTTGGTCTCAGTCCTATTTAAAACAATGTACTGGTTATTTCCCTTTGGACCCTGACTCTGTGGCATCTGGCATGGGCACCTTAAGTTCATAAGAGGAAATTCTCCAAGCAAAGTTCACAGCCAATGTATCTCTAGTCATATACCACTCTTCCCAGGTCTCACCTATACTCAGAATTTAATTTTTTTTTCTTGGACTTGAATAATCATGACTTATTTAATTGTAGCAAAAACATTCTTTTCTATGGTATTTTTCCTGCACCAGATGGATATGTCTCTATTTCCTCCAGGGCTCCATTTCTATCTCTTTCTGTTATTACCATCTCCCTTCAAGCAGATCTTAGCTGAGTTTTTTTTAAAGTTCAACCTACTTCTTCAATTAAATCCAATTTCTCTTCCACATTTGTAAGCTAAATATTCATTAGATCAAAGTACTCTCTTCTTTATTTTTCTTTATTTTCCCCACAGTTCCCATTTTTCCTGCAAAACAAAACTTAAGTGTTTTTGTTTGTTTGGTTGGTTGGTTACTCAGCTAATATCACTACTTGTGTTCTGGATAGTCCCTCCGCAAAGCCTAGGCAGTAATTCTCTCTTCACATAGTGGGCAATCAGTGCAGTTTGTACAACAGACAGGCCCTGAAATCTCAATGACTTACCACAATAAAAGTTCATTGATTGTTCAGATGATAATCAGAGGCTGGGTGAGTGTCCATCATCCACATTGTAGCGTGCCATCTGGACCACATGGCCTCCAAGTCATCATGGCAGGGAAGAAAAAGACTGAAAGACTTCATGGGATGGTTTTAAGGACCAGGCTTTTAAGTGGCTTCCATAAATTTCCCCCACATCATATTGGCTAGAAATTAATTACATGGTCTCAGTTTAACTTCAGGGGAGTCTGGAATAGTTGAATGAATACATTTATGAATAGATAGGCTGTACGACAAGCACTAATGGTCTTTGCTAATATTCATTCCCAATTCTTCTCATGCTCACATTTATTCCCTATCTCAGAGCAATGCTGATTGAACACTTGCAACGTGGCAGGTCTGAACTGAGATGTGATTTGAGTATAAAATATATGAGTTTCAAAAACCGTACAAAAAAGAAACATCTCAATTTTTATGTTGATTACTTGTTGAAATGGTAACATTTCAGATATATTTGGTTAAATGAAATATATTACCAAAATTCATTCTGCCTGTTAATTTTTGTTTTTACTTAATGTGACCAGTAGAAAAATTTTAAATTTCATATTTGGCCAATATTGTATTTTTATTGGATGACACTGCTCCTGTGATGTGCTTTCCCAGACATAGGCTTTTTAAAAATTGTGTTTAATTGTGGTTTTGCAATGATTTTCTACCTCTAAACCCAAGAGAATGACATACCTTCTTCTAATAAATATCACCATTCTTATTTAGTCATCTTGATTATTTCTTTCCCTTCACTATATATAAATCTGTGAAATCTATAACCTGGATAAGGACTTATCCAATAAATACACAACTCAAAAGCAAACTTTCACCACTGAATATATGTTAGTTGTGGACTTGGCATATATGGCCTTTATTATTTGGAGTCACATTCCTTCTGTACACAGTTTGTTGAGAGTTTTTATCCTGAAAAGATATTGAATTTTGACAAATGCTTTTTCTCCATCTATTGAGGTCATAAAATTTTTGTCTTTCATGTTTACCAGTGTGATGTATCACATTTACTGACTTACGTATGTTGAACTATCTTGCATCCTTGATACATCCCACTAAATCATGCTGCATGATTTTTTAAAGATTTATTTATTTGAGAGAGAGAAGATGAACATGATGAAGGGCAGAGGGAGAGGGAGAGAGAACCTCAAGCAGACTCCACACTGACTATTGAGCCTGACTCAGGGCTAGATCTCACGACCCTGAGATCATGACCTGAGCTGAAACCAAGAGTCAGATGCTTAACCAACTGAATCAACCAGGCACTCCCATATGCTTCTTTTAATGTATTGTTGGATTTGCTAGTATTCTCGTGGGAAATATTGCATTTATATTAATTAGGGGTCTTGACCTGCGGTTTTCTCTTCTTGGAATGTTCTTTTTAATTTATTTTTTTATTAACATATAATGTATTTTTAGCCCCAAGGGTACAGGTCTGTGAATCATCAGGATTATACATTTCACAGCACTCACCTTAGCACATACCCTCCCCAATGTCCATAACCCCACCACCCTCTCCCTAACCTCCTTCCCTCTGGCAACCCTCAGTTTGTTTTGTGAGATCAAGAGTCTCTTATGGTTTGTCTCTGTCCTGATCCCATCTCGTTTCACTTTTTCCTTCCCTACCCTGCAAACACCTCACATTGCCTCTCAAACTCCTCATATCAAGGAGATCATATGATAATTTTCTATCTCTGATTGACTTATTTCACTCAACATAATACCCTCTAGTTCCATCCACATCATTGCAAATGGCAAGATTTCATTTCTTTTGATGGCTGCATAGTATTCCATTGTATATATATACCACATCTTCTTTATCCATTCATCTGGTTTTTTTTAAGATATTATTTATTTATTTGACAGATAGAGATCACAAATAGGCAGAGAGGCAGGCAGAGAGAGAGAGAGAGGAGGAAGCAGGCTCCCTGCTGAGCAGAGAGCCCGATGTGGGGCTCGATCCCAGGACTCTGGGATCATGATGCAAGCCGAAGGCCAAGGCTTTTACCCACTAAGCCACCCAGGTGTCCCTATCCATTTATCTGTTAATGGACATCTAGGTTCTTTCCATAGTTTGGCTATTGTAGACATTGCTGCTATAAACATTCGGGTGCACATGCCCCTTTGTATCACTACATTTGTATCTTTTGGATAAATACCCAGTAGTGCAATAGCTAGGTCTTAGGGCAGCTCTATTTTCAACTTTTTGAGGAACCTCCATGCTGTTTTTCAGAGTGGCTGCACCAGCTTGCATTCCCACCAACAGTGTAGGAGGGTTCCCCTTTCTCCACATCCTTCCCAGCATCCGTCATTTCCTGACTTGTTAATTTTAGCCATTCTGACTGGTGTGAGGTGATATCTCATTGTGGTTTTGATTTGTATTTCCCTGATGCCAAGTGATGTGGAGCACTTTTTCATGTGTCTCTTGGCCATCTGGATGTCTTCTTTGCAGAAATGACTGTTCATGTCCTCTGCCCATTTCTTGATTGAATTATTTGTTCTTTGGGTGTTGAGTTTGATAAGTTCTTTATAGATTTTGGACACTAGCCCTTTATCTGATACAGCTTTTGCTAATATCTTCTCCCATCCTGTCAGTTGTCTTTTGGTTTTGTTGACTCTTTCCTTTGCTGTGCAAAAGCTTTTGATCTTGATGAAGTCCCAATAGTTCATTTTTGTCCTACTAAAGAATGAATGGGTCAACCAGGAAGTTAAAGAAGAATTGAAAAAAATCATGGAAACAAATGATAATGAAATAATAATAATGAAATAATGATAATGATAATGAAATAATGAAAACACAACTGTTCAAAATCTTTGGGACACAGCAAAGGCAGTCCTGAGAGGAAAATATATAGCAATACAAGCCTTTCTCAAGAAACAAGAAAGGTCTCAAATACACAACCTAACCCTACACATAAAAGAGCTGGAGAAAGAACAACAAAGAAAGCCTACGCCCAGCAGGAGAAGAAAAATAACAAAGATCAAAGCAGAAATCAATGAAATAGAAACCAAAACCAAAACAAAAACAAAAACAAAAACAGTAGAACAAATCAATGAAACTAGGAGCTGGTTTTGGTTTTTTCAAAGAATTAATAAGATTGATAAACTTCTGGCCAGACTTATAAAAAAGAAAAGAAAAAGGACCCAAATAAATAAAATCATGAATGAAAGAGGAGAGATCACAACCAACACAAAAGAAATACAAACAATTATAAGAACATATTATGAGCAACTATATGCCAGCAAATTTGAAAATCTGGAGGAAATGGATGCATTCCTAGAGATGTATAAACTACCAAGACTGAACCAGTAAGAAACAGAAAACCTGAACAAACTCCTAGTTAAGAGATTGAAGCAGTCATCAAAAAATCTCCCAACAAACAAGAGCCCAGGGCCAGACTCCTTCCCAGGGGAATTCTACCAAACAGTAAAGAAGAATTAATTCCTATTCTCCTGAAACTGTTCCAAAAAATAGAAATGGAAGGAAAACTTCCAAATTCATTTTATGAGGCCAGCATTACCTTGATCCCAAAACCAGACAAAGACCCCATCAAAAAAGAGAATACAGACCAATATCCTTGATGAGCACAGATGCGAAAATTCTCACCAAAATACTAGCCAATAGGTTCCAACAGTACATTGAAAGGAGTATTCAGTACTACTAAGTGGGATTTATTCCAGGGCTGCAAGGTTGGCTCAACATCCACAAATCAATCGGTGTGATACATTGATAAAAGAAAGAAAAGAACCATATGATACTCTCAATAGATGCTGAAAAAGCATTTGACAAAGTAAAGCATCCCTTCCTGATCAAAACTCTTCACATGTAGGGATAGAGGGTATATACCTCAATACCATGAAAGCCATCTATGAAAAACCCAATGGAGAAAAACTGAGAGCTTTTCTGCTAAGGTAGGAACACGGCAGGGATGTCCATTATCACCACTGCTATTCAACATAGTACTAGAAGTCCTAGCCTCAGCAATCAGACAACAAAAGGAAATTAAAGGCATCCAAATTGGCAAAGAAGAAGTCAAACTATCACTCTTCGCAGATGATATGATACTTTATGTTGAAAACCCAAGAGACTCCACTCCAAATCTGCGAGAACTTGTACAGGAATTCTTCTTGGAATGTTCTTATCCAGCTTTGGTATCAGTGTAATACTAGTCTCATAAAATTAATTTGGAAATGTTTTTCCTCTTCAATTTTTTGCAAGATTTTGAGAAGGATTGGCATTAATTCTCTAAATGTTTGGTACAATTTGCCAATAAAACTATCTCGTTCTGGGCTTTTCT
The DNA here is from genome assembly GCF_002288905.1 of Enhydra lutris kenyoni. Lineage (NCBI taxonomy): Eukaryota > Metazoa > Chordata > Mammalia > Carnivora > Mustelidae > Enhydra > Enhydra lutris. The sequence goes on along the minus strand of NW_019154085.1, from coordinate 34,588,502 downwards.
TTGCTGGCAGATTTTTTGTTACTGGTTGAGATATCTGCTCTGATTTGTCAACTCTGCCAGCAAGAATGCAGTCTACTGAGATCTACACACTCATTGCTGTGAGCCGCACCCCAACTTTTGTCTCTAGCTAATTCCCCCAGTGAGCTCCATGAAGCAATATCTAAGTGAGCTTCCCAAAAAGCATCCCAGGATTCTGGGACAGCTAGATGCTTATGTTGGGATCTTCTTTTCCCACTGGAGAAACTGTAGGCCCAGGGGTACTCCTTGGTACCAGCCTGGGAAAGGGTATTGCAGCCAAGTGAAACCATTCCTTTTACTCTCCTCATGGAATTTTTCTACTTTGGTGGCCCAAGGGGATGCTTCAACTTCAGCCCCAGATTTGGAATCCTCACAAAGGCATCATGTCTGTGGAGATACACACACACACACACACACACATACATACTGAGTTGTTTTTTCCATATGGGGCACCAAAGTTAGGAACCACTGATTTCAACCATCTTGCTGAAATCACTCTCCTTTACCCATAAATCTTTGTCTTGGAGGAGATGGGAAATAAAATAAGATATAAATAGGTGAAGAATATCATTTTATAGACACTATTTTTATAAGCACTATAACGCAAATAAAGAGAATTGTGTTCTGTAGAATAACTTGTAGTGTGCAGGAACAGGTAGTTTGGGGTGGCTTTGATTCAGATGGTCCAGAAAAGTCTCCCAGAGAAACTGATATCTGATCTAAAAGTGGAAGGATATAAAGGACCCAGGCATCTAAAGAGCCAGGGAATGTGTATTCCAAGCTGTGAGGGTAGCACTGTGCACTGAGTAGTCCCCAGGCAGGAAAATGCTTACAGTTTTTGCAAGTGAAAGTTAGGGAGGTATTTGGTCAAGTAGAGCATGGATCAGCAAACTTTTTCTGTAAAGGACCAGAGAACAAATAATTTAGGTTTTATAGGCTGCATCTCTGTTGCAACTATCCAACTCCCGTTGTAAGCATGAAAGCATCCATAGTTCTTATATATTCTAACAAAGCTTTATTTATCAAAGCAGAATATCACCACAGGCTGTAGTTTGCTGACCCTTGAACTAGAAGGATATGATAGAAAGGATTAAGGAGGTAGGCAGAAGTCAGAGCCAGTGAAGACTAGAAGCGATGTAATACATCAACTCTCTCTCTTTGTGTAACAAACCATTTTAACTCTCTGTGTCTTAAGTCAGCAGCAACTGTCCATTTGCTCATAATTCTAAAATTCGGGCAAAGTTCACTGAGGATGGTTCCTCTCTGTCCCTCACACTCTTGACTGGGATAGCTGAAGTGGTCCTAGAGATTCTAAGACAGTTCACTCTCATGCCGGGTGGCTAAGCTGAGGCAGATGAAAGGGTCAGGGGCTGTCTGGGCTTCTTTTTTTTTCTTCATAGTCTCTCAAACGCCAAGACCCCCTCCCCACATGGACTTCTGCACTAAAGCGCTAAACTTCCTTTGCGGTTGGCTTTACACAGTGCAACGCCCCCTGAGGTGCAAAGCCTGGGTCTGGAACAGGTCCAACATCATTCTGTCATATTTTATTGATCAAAACAAGTCATAAGGATAGTCCAGATTCAGGAATAAGGAAAACAGATGCCACCTACTGATAAGAGAAATTGTGGAGAGCCTTATTTGCAGGCTAGGTTGATACACAAGAAGAAGTTTAGGGTTTTTTTGTTTTTCTTTTTCTCTCTCCCTTTTTCTTAGTTTATTTTTTAAGGTTTTTGTTTTAATTCCAGGTAACATACAGTGTAATTTAGTTTCAGGTGTACAATATAGTGATTCGATAATTCTATACATTACTCAGTGTTCATTGCAACAAGTGCCCTCCTTAACACCCATCACATATTTATCCATCTCCCCACTCACCTCCCTTCTAGTAAACATCTGTTTGTTCTCTATAATTAAGAGTATGTTTCTTTGTCTCTCTCTCTCTCTCTCTCTCCCCCCCACCTCATTTGCTTTTAGTTGTTTGTTTTGTTTCTTAAACTCCACATATGAGTGAAATCATATGCTGTTTGTCTTTCTCTGACTGACTTACTTCATTTAGTAATATACCCTCTAGGTCCCTGCATGTTGTTGCAAATGGTAAGATTTTGTGTTTTCATGAGTGAATAATATTCCACTGTTGATAAACACCACATCTTCTTTATTCATTCATCTACCAGTGGACACTTTGGTTGTTTCTATCATTTGAGTGTTGTAAATAATGCTGCAGTAAACACAGGGGTGAATGTATTAAAAAAAACTAGATTATCAGCTTTAATTATCTGAACATTAAAATAACAGGTATATCAGAAACAAAAATGTTAACTGTCATGCTTATAAAACACCTATAAATGCAAATATTGGTTGAATACAATATTAGTTCTTTCAGTTATCTTCTTAAATAAACATAGCTAGGGGCACCTGGGTGGCTCAGTTAGTTGGGCGACTGCCTTCACCTCAGGTCATGATCCCGGAATGCTGGGATCGAGTACCACATCGGGCTCCCAGTTCCACGAGGTGTCTGCTTCTCCCTCTGACCTTCTCCCCTGTCATTCTCTCTCTCACTCTCTCTCAAATAAATAAATAAAATCTTAATAAATAAATAAATAAATAAACATGGCTATACAGTCACTCATCCATTTTATATTTTCAATTTTTAATCAGATATTTTTATGGATATTGTGTTATAAACACTTTTTGTGTTTACTTATTATATTCTTTGGTTGGAGGCATAAATATCAATTTGACTTTAGTCCACTTTTAACTGTGATATCAGTATTTATTTATTTATTTATTTATTATCCCCCTCCCCACTTACACAAAAACAAATGTCTCAGGGGAAATTTACAGTGAACAATAAAGGGACCTAGTCTCTGTAGTAGGTGTGTTTTCTAAAATGAAAATAAAAAGCGTCAGACATCAAATCACTTGAAGAGTCATTAACGATAATGGAAATTATACAATGGCCTTATTTCTCTGCCATTGAAAATAAGGCAAAGAATTGTGCTCTAAGAGAATGATTTGAGAACAGTCTAAAAGTCGAAAGTATCCAACCAGCTATGTTCCCTAGGTAGTAGAAGTAATAACACAATTTCTTTCCTGTCATAGTATCAAGAGAATAGAATAAATGTGTTTCAAGCATCACCTGAAAGGAGAAATAGGAACAATTTAAAAACATTCTCATTAAGTTTAGCATGATTTCATTGTCCTTCGGCAAAACGTATTTCCTATCAGGGAACTCCATTTCACTATTCTCTTGAAACAGGCTTAGGGAGGGAGGCTTGAACAGCTTGAATAATTTCCTGCCAGCTATATGCTATTTTCTTACTATTGCTTCTCAGATTATGATACAAAAGCAGACTTGGTTGGCTTTACCTAAAATTTAGAGTGGAGGTATTATGTTTATGAATTGAACCAGGATCAGCAATGAATGATTTTTAAGAGAAGCTTATTAAACTTTCTTTGTAAGAAAGGAATCCTTTTTAATACAAATAAGGGGTATTTGATTTATTTACTTTGGACTTGGAGCAGGCTAGAGAAACTCATGCAATAGGTAGAAGGAACTGATTGAAGGTTTCTACAAAGAATGAGAATGACAAGAGAAAAGGAATATGGCCAAAGGAGCTATGGAGGCAGTGTTTGAAGAAGAGTTTGCTATATATATCCCTGTTCCCCAATTCTTACTGAACATGGGTAACTTGTACATTCCTTCTAAAAGGAGTGCAGGCGAAACCAACAGAGTTATTTACACTCTGATTCACAAACAGCATCTCTCAGTATCCATGTACAAAATTTGCTATTAGTTCCAAGGGAAAGAAAGGAAAAAGTGATTTTTAAAAAAAGAGTTCCAAAGGAAAGAAGGTAAAAATTTTTGGCAAGGACTCATGTAATTTCATATAACAAACTGCCATTCTGGTAACTCAAAGGCTATAGCACTCATTAATGCCACTCATTAATTATGGGACATTCCCATCAGAGGGCAGGATTGCCCAGAATGGCAACATGAGGTTGGCCAGCAGAGGTGATGTTATCTGTACTACTCAAAGAATAGTGCCCTTGCTTAAACTCTATGCAGTTCATGAAAGGGGAAGAAAATGACACTGGAGCAGCAGGCAGAACTTGCTTGTCAATGTACCCAACAGCATATACATGACCAGAAATAACTGAATGGTTACTTTAAAGAGTGGTTAAGTGTGTATGAGAGAACAATTGATGTGTTTCTAGTCCTCTAGCATCCATTTCTCTCTTAGCTAATAGCTGCATGATTTCCCTTGGTGAATTACATCTCCTGTACATTGTGTGTTGTCTTCTGCCCCTGGTAAATCACGGTGACCTCCCACAATGAAAGCCAAAGGGAACCCCAAAGACTTTGACAGATCATAGTTCTTCCTGCCTAATAGAAGCCAAGGAACAGAAACATGACAGAAGTGACAGCAATTGGCCTTTCTTCCCAGCCACTTTGAAATTTGAGCATAAAAAATTAAACATGGAAGAAATAAAGGCAGTTGATTCCTCCAATGAAAGCATTAGAACCCTAATGTCAGATGATTTATATACTGAGATTCCCTAAACTTACTATTCCAGGTTCCTGTTTTTCCCAATGTTCTGCTTTTCTTTCATTCCTGTGAGTTTCTGCATATCCACCAATAAATTCACTTTATGCTAGAGATAGAATTTATTTCTTGTGTTTGCAATAAAAACATAGAAATGGAGTATTATAAATTATTAAAGTGAAATGATGTTTATAATTATCATGTGTTCAGAAAATCTGTCCAATTTTGTACAACACAGTTTTACTAAAAACCAGATTTTAGATGGATCATTGCTCTATCAAGCCAACAGTTTCACTGTGGTGTTTTATGGGTCTGTGACTGCACCTCTTTCACTCTAGACTGGGTTTCTGGGCCAGTGTGTGGTATTGTATGTCAAAGACTCTGCCAGTGGGTCAAATACTGTCAGTCTTCAAATAATGGCCATGAAAGAATGAAAGACATATCCATACCAGGAATATGTACATCTCCAGTTGAGATGAATCACTGTCCATTCCAGGATTGAAGGAATCCAGTGTGATCAACTTGTCACAAAGTGGTTGACTTGTCACTTTGAGGGATGGTGCCATATCCAAAGGACTATTATCTGTTGCTCTCATGTATCTGCTGGACCTTCAGTAAAGGCAGTAGTTAAATAAGCTTTGATGAATGGGAACCCGGACTCCTATTCCATCAGTAGGTTCTGAGTCTGAAAAATGAACCATCAAAAATAGATTATAACTCTCTATTACCCTTAGTTTTCTTACTCCTTATCGTTTATTTCTTTTGACTCTACGTATAAGACTTTTGTCTGCCCATCTATTTTGCCCTAAGCAAAGTCATGTTCTACTCTCCATCTCAGTAGCTCTCTACAAGCAGGCCACCCTGGCTGTTGCTTCAGCTTGACTGCCCATTATGATACTTGTGCACAACTTACCTCTGAGTGCTAAGTGCCACCACCTGCCTCTATAATTTTGGGACTGTATCACTCCATTTTAATCAGAGAGCACCGATCTGCTACAGCATCTCTTTCCATCTCTCTTGTTTGCAGGAGACAACCTGTAATGGTGTCCCTCTCACCAACACATTCTTTATTGATGAATGGAGTGTTCCCTGGGCCCACCACAGAACGTAGTTGATTCTCTGGCCTTACACAGTATACCCACCTAATGTGCCTACACTCTGAGTCTTGTATTTCTTCCTCTATCTTCCTCTATAACCCCAGTTATTAGTCTATCATCCAGGAGAAGAGGTGGAAACAATAGCTTCTATGTCTTCAAATAGGTTGGAGAGGATTTAACTGGTAAGAGAGGACCAGACTCAGTGGATTCAAATATCTTGATATTTCAAAGTTCTGATACAATCATTTCAGGTGTCCCCACCCCAGTTCTCAGGTTCTAGGCCTCTCAAACCATGACCCTCACCTTGGCAATTCCAGACTTGCTAAAGATGAGAATTTAACCTTGTCTGAAGCTCTGTTACTCTTATCATTATATCCTGGTCCAATGCTCAGCTTTTTCTGGATTCCACCTGCAAAATGTGGGACTCTTTATATGTTGCCAAATAGGCCTTTTGATTTTCACATTTTGACCTTAAATTGTTGATGAATCACCATCAGCCTTTCATTGTCTCTGTCCAACGCATCAGTGGTATTCTGATTCCATTGTTTCTATAATTGTTGCTTCCCCAAACCTCTCACACCTGTGATATTTTGCAGCAACCAATGTGTTGCCTTCCCTAGCATCTCTTTCCAGTTCACCACCCAGGAAGATTTTACAATTATTATTACAGAAGGTCAGATGACAGCAGTGCTCCACCTACCAGTGTTGCCTGCTGGCCAGGGTTGATCCAACTCCATATTCCTCTTTTTGAATCTGTTTCCTTAGGACCACTCTTAACAATAAATATGTGAGGCTGGGCCCCCCCCCACACACACACATTGTAAGACAAAGAGTTGCACGCAGGACCTCCATAGGGCACAAGAACAACACATATTAAGGAGGGAGGAGAGAATATTTGGGAGAGGATGAAGTTAAATGTAATGCATTTGCAAAAAGACCCCAGTAGTCTAACTAGGATGACTCCAGAGGGTTGCTTGAGCTAGGATGGCCTTTCAGGGCAGTCCAAGATTGAGGCCAGGGGTGGGTCTCTGTACTCCCTCCCCACATATTAACAGGTATTGGATGTGGGCTGCCCTTGGGGTAGGGCTATAACCTTTGTGAACCAGCTTTCTCATGCCAACAATCCCCACAGCAATTGACAACGTCCTTGGGATGTATTTGGGAGCCAATACAACATCTACTACATGTGTACACATCACACTAGGGGAGATTTATGGCTTTGAGGTTTTACCAAAAAAAGCTCGATTTGTATCTTAGTGTTACCAGTGATAAGACAAATGATTGGGCAAGATATTTAACTTGTCTTAGTCTTGGTTGTCTCTCTTGAGGAAAAGAGAGACTTACTTTCAACCTTCTCATGGTTATTCTCATTTAACCATTCTTTCAAATGTATTGTAGATTTACCTTGCTAAAACCCCACTAGTATCAAATTCCATTAGTACTTTAAGTGAAATAAAATAAATATATGGATTATTTTGGAAAATAAATCTTTTCTCTTCTTTATTCCCTCTCTGTGTCTCTCTCTCCATCTCTCCATCTCTCTCTCTCTTCCCCCCATATGAGTTCTCACTCTTGCTCTCTCCATCTTTCAGACAGTGTCTTAGTTCCAGCTGCCATAACAAAGTCCCATAAATTATATGGCTTATAAATGGCAACATTTTATGTCTCATAGTTCTAGAAGCTGGACACCTGAAATCAGGGTGCCAGAGTGGTAGAGCTCTGGCAAGCACCCTCTTTTGTGCTGGGGGTTAAGATTTCATCAACTGAATGAGGGGTGGAAATATAAACTTTAATCCATTGCAGAGCCTACAATTAAGTTTTGGTCTTGTGAATAGGCATTTCTAAAGATTTCTTTTAACTATTGTAGTGGTATATATACTCTTTAAAATTTCAATTTTTAATTTGTTGACATAGTACATTTTTATTTTTTGATGGGATCAGAAAAGTGTTCACATTTTCTAGGGAGAGATTTTCATTTATTTCCTTGGTAATACTACTTTGTCTTTTCAAATTATCAGGACTGATAGCAAGATAATATTTTCTTACATTTAAAAACTTCATCTAAGGGACGCCTGGGTGGCTCAGTTGGTTAAGCGGCTGCCTTCGGCTCAGGTCATGATCCCAGCGTCCTGGGATCGAGTCCCACATCGGGCTCCTTGCTCGGCAGGGAGCCTGCTTCTCCCTCTGCCTCTGCCTGCCACTCTGTCTGCCTGTGCTCATGCTCTCTCTCTCTCTCTCTCTAACAAATAAATAAATAAAATCTTTAAAAAAAAAAAAAACTTCATCTGAAAAAAAAACCTCATCTATACTGACATTTAAATTCTTCAAATTCTAATTATATTTTATTTTGACTTTTTCTTTTACTCACTGGTCTATTTAAAGGTTCTTAAAAGATTATTGGATTTATTTCAAAAACAGCCTTCTTCATTTATTTATAAATTCAGTTGTTTTTCTATTTTCAAATTCTATCATTTCTAACTTCTTATCATTTCTTATGATTTCCTTAATTTTTCTTCCTATCTTATAAGTTAAATTTTAATAAACTTACATTGATTTTTTTTCTTGTTTAATAATAAAAGCCACTAACTCTTCTTAGAATTTAGCTTAATTTCCTTTGATGTATAGTACTGCCATTTTTATCATTTACTTATCAAGAAGATCATTCATTAGAATGGTAAATTTCCAAATGGCTAAAGCTTTTTAAACATTTTAACTTTTATATTAATTTGAACTTCACATTTTTCTAGCTTTATAAAATTTATAAATTTCTAAATATATCAAGATTTTTTATGACAATAGAGTATAGTCTATTTTAATAATAAACATTTATTAAATAAAATATTTAAGTTTTGGTACCAAATTCCTTTAAATCCATTTTTCTCTAATCCGTCAAAACTTTGGGCTTTCACTGTTTCCATTATCTGTTTTATGGTACCTTACTTATCACACACATAAAAAATCATGACTATTGATTTTCTATTGAAGTTTGTCTCTTTTATCTTTATCGCATGTCATCTCTTTGTCCAATCAAGCATTTTCTTAACCTTGTCAGCCACTATCCACATGCTTTTCATTTGTGGTCGGTAGATATTCATTACCTATTCCTGCAACAACTTTGCTGTGTTAAAATTTTTAAGTGTTCTTCATTACAAAGAGCAAGAGATTTATTGTTTTGCATTTAATACAAATTAACATTTTGTAACTGAGGACTTAACCCATATTTATGAAAACTGATGTTTATTATTACTGCTACAAACTTTTCTTTCCTTCCAGATTATTTTTTAACATCTGTATTTCCTAGTATTCCCTTTTATGTAGCAATTTTCTAATATCATCCCACATATGACAAAAGGCATCACTTTACTTGATCTATCATTTTCTTAATTTTGTTTATTTACTTGACAGACAGAGATCACAAGTAGGCAGAGAGGCAGGCAGAGAGAGCGGGGAAGGGAAGTAGGCTCTGAGATCATGACCTGAGCCGAAGGCAGAGGCTTTAACCCACTGAGCCACCCAGGCGCCCCTGATCTATAATTTTTTACAGAGATTCTAAAGTATTACCATATTATTCTTTAAGTAGTACATATGTTTAGATTTTTCAAATTAGACTTTCTGATGAAGAGGAAGAGTGACACACGGACCTACTGATTTCTTCCAGTGAAAATACAAACATTTCCATATGTTTTTAATTCCTATACTTTACCTCCTCACATCCAGAAGTTTTTCTGGGACCTCAAAGATAGTTCTGAAGGTTGAACATTAAAAAAAATTTAGAGCATGACATTTACATTGAAGGCATCAAAGATTTATATATATCATGGTGGAACGTTTCCAGCAGATAGCAGTAATGGGTCTTGTGCTAGAAAAATCTGTCTATTATTTCAAATTCTTTAAGGATAAAAGTAAAAGGTTCTTATGCAAGAATGTCTTTTTTGAATTCACAAGAAAGCACCACATGAACTATTCATGACTCTGTTAAATAAAATGTGAGGTATGTTTATTATAATTTTAAATAAGTCTTCTCTTTCAAGCATTGTTGCTAATATTTTTCTGAAATTTTGTATCTTCATTAAAAACAGTATAAAGAAAAAGCAGAAGAAATTTTGCTCCCAACAAAGACAGAGTAACAGGGAGCCACATTATCTTTCTGCCTTAAACAAATAGAAAGCCAAACAAAATAGCAGTAGTTTCTAGAACTACTTTTGGACAAGTGGGTTTTGAGAGACAAGCAGCTCCTGTTAGTGATCCTTGGGGAGGGGAAGCAAGCATGGGGAGCAGTCTGATAACCCCACATCACTGTCTGGAGTGTCTATACACTGAGGGGCATGAGAGGAAAACCAAAGTAGAGACTAGGAGTCTCTAATTTGAGCAAACCAACCTAAGAGCTGGGTGAACTCAGGGCAGCTGGAAATTGTGTACAGGTTAGCAGGTAGAAGCAGCTATGGGGACAGAAGAGGGCTGCCCAGAGGGCTCTGGAGACATGTGGAGGGTTTCCTTAGTTTTTAGCATGCAAGTGACCAGCCCATGCATGTTAGGAAATTGAGAGGCCAAGGTAAGAACCACCAGATATACAAAAGCTGGCAAAATTCACACCCAGGAGACCTGCATCACAAGACAAGATGAAAGGAGTACTTCGTGCAGAAGGGCAATGATACTCATGCTCAGATCTTGGTTTCATTCTAGAAATGGCTGATTTTAGGACTGGGAAACAAAGTGCAAGATGAACCTTGAACATCATGTAGTACCAGAAAGAGAGGAAGTTCTCAAAACACAGGAGGATGGAAGCATTTCCTAGGGACACTGGAACCAGGAACTAATCTGACAGAACTTCCAGTGGTCAGAATAGGAATGATCTGTGCAACAAAGTAATGTAGTACTGGGTTATAAGCCAAAGTATAAAATAAATATACCTAAATCCACACAGATACAAATAAATAATTGAGTAAATAAATAAACGAGAGGGGGCAACAAAGGCAAAACTCCCTTGGAAGAGAATTATAAATAGCATAAGACTTTATGTAATGTAGGGGTTATCCTAAGAGTTTTCACATACTATCTGAGAAAATTTGGGTCACTCGGTACCCTATGCATGGTGCAAGCCACGCCCCAGGCCCATGGAAATTTGGGTGGCATATGGATTTGCCAAGCTCCTTAGTTACCCAAGTAAGCTTAATAAAGTCAGAAGGAAAAGAAAGATTATTGTCATTTAAGTCACTGGGCAGCACAACTAGAGAGAACAACAGTGCTCCTGAACCAGCCTGACTCAAGGTATAAAAAACCAGAGAGAATAGCAGTGTTAAAGAGTACTATATGATATTCTATAGGTTTACTTTCCTCAATTAAACATGAATGTTTTGAGGTGGTTCTTTTAGGCATGAACAACTTCCTGGAGACAGCTCAGCAAGGATCCATTTATTTGCCTTGAAGGTTGGCTGAGGTAGTAACATCAAGCTAACAGTCAATAATCTGCAAAATCTTCCCTGTGAAGGGAAATATAATTAGGAGTATATAAAACCACTGTCAAGAATCTCTGACCAGCTAACATTAAGAGGAGGCTCTTGAGAGCTATTGCTTTGAGAAACTATTGCCAAGGAGAGCCTCCACTGCCCTGAGGAGCTAACACTGGACATGGAAGCAATTGCTGGGCATTACTACTAGTGGCCAGCAATGAGAAACTGCCAAGAGGCACTGAGCACCCACCCTGAAGCCCTCCCAAAGCATATACTGTGTCTCAGTGTGTTGTATTTTCGGCATCCTTGCACAGCACCTCAAAGACATGTTAAATTCAGCAATGCCCTAAACCAAAATCATAGCCTACCCTTAAATCAGCCACCCTGCCCCAAACTGGCTGTATGCTAGTATTCCCTACCTTAATGATTGACAATATAAACCAACAGTTCTCATAGTTTCATCATCTACATCTCCCAAACCCAGTCTACATCCATGTCCAATTACTTTATGTCCTAGGTAACTCTTAATCTTGTCTACCTGTTATATCTCCATTGCCCTACCCAAATAGATGGCAATCAACTTTCTTCTGGACTAAAGCTATATTTTTCCCAAACTGGCTTTCTTTTGCATCCTAAACTCTACACTCGAGTCAAAGATTAGCAAATGCAAAATGATCATACCGCACCCTTTTTAAACCTGTCAACATGTTCCCATTGCTCTTGGAATAAAAACAAAAATGTTTAAATTTTCACACAAGGCTTTTCATGTTCCAGACTTTGCTTATTATTTCATATGGGCCAATAACAACACATCACTACCACCCCCTTCCAAAAACTTTCCTGTGTCAAAGAAGAGAATCCAGGAACTGCATTTCCAAGAGCACTTTTGCATGTGTAGAGTTTGGGGATGACAGGCACTTATACAAGATTCTGAAGGCAGAGCCCATTGTTCTCATGTTGTGGCAGCAGAAGCATGAGTTGCTGTGAGAGTTACGGCAGCTTCTTCTTGAAAACTACATGCACTGCTGAAATCCTTGACAACGGACATATATTTTCCCTGTTTTTCAGAGGTGTTTCTTCAGTAGCAGGTTTCCTGAACTTCTACAAACTTTACTGCTTCAGCCCTTCCAGTGGATGCATATATCCCTGTATTTCCAACCCACAAAAATAGTGTTTTCTGTTTCCTTAACCAAATCCTGTCTGAGACCAGTTTTCATCCTGGAACTGGGCACAAAACTTAAAGATGGAACTCCAGGTTTGGTTTTCAGGTCTGATTCAATTTAAGGCAGTAATGACCTCATTACCTGTGGACATGGGTGTCATTGTTTGGTTTCCCCCAAAAGGAGACCCTGAAACAGAAATTTAAATGCGAATGGTTGGGCGCCTGGGTGGCTCAGGCCCTTACGCATCTGCGTTCAGCTCTGGTCATGATCCCAGAGTCCTGGGATCGAGTCCCACATCAGGTTTCCTGATCAGTGGAGAGCTTGCTTCTCCCTCTGCTCCTCCCCACACTTGTGCTTGCTCACTCACTCTCTCTCTCTCTCTCTCACACACACACACAAAAATAAATAAATAAAATCTTCTAAAAAATAAAAATAAATAAATGCAAATGGTTAATCTGAGAGGTGGTGTCAGGGAACACTGGTTAAAAAACTGGAAAATGAGAGAGCAAGGAAAAGAAAAAATCACTTATCTGGGCATCACTGCTGTGAACAACTGGGACTCAGCAGTGCTAGACAACAGTACAGGACTATTACTCCAACTGAGAGGGGAACCTGGACCTTTTCTCCACTGACTATCCATTTTTGGTCAAAGAATACTCCCAGGGGCATGGATTCCCCAATCCACTTAGCTTTCCCTGTATGCAGATTGAGTGTGTTCCTGTGGTAGAAAGAGAAACAGAGAAGTCCTCAAGCAGAGATCCACCACATTGACAGTAAACAACCCACAGCACATAGAGATATGGTGACGGCTCCAAGGAGACATAGGCAAGTGGGCACAGAGCTATTTATATTATAACCTGTAGTTCCTGCACAAGACAAAGCTTTTGAAGACAAAGTAGCTACTCCATAGATGCACTTTATATAAGTGCACTGGAGAACTAGAGAAAGAAACAGACAAACTCAATGTTTTATATTCTTAGTCCAAGTCACAGAGCAGAGTACTCCAGAGATGATATGACTTCCTGGAAAGAATTCCTAGCATCTTGAATCTACAAAGTGAGATTTCTGAAAACTAAAGTTGTAATCTTATGGGTGGTTGAAATTATAAGACAAATTGAATTACAGCATTGGTAGGGCTCTGATGTTAAAGTCATGGCATTGATAGAAAAGGAATGCAACATGAAGAATTGAAATGGGCACACTACAATGAATCTAATTACAGTGACCTACCCAGATTTTTCTGAGTGCCCCTTAAGAACCAATGCAGCCTGCCCTTCCCTCCCCTATTTGAACTTATCAGCCTCCACTTGCCTGAAGACCATATAATTACCATGTCTGACTGATCAGCTTGAGGGTTATGCCGAATCCTTACCACCTCTTATTATTTCTAGATTGATCAATATTCTTCTGAGGGAGGATGCTAGAGCTTCTGTCCACTAACTGTGCATTCATTTTTGGTCAAAGGCTGCTTCCAGGAGCATAAAAAGAGGTTTGGGAAAATACGCAGAACATAAAATTTACCACTTTGACTATTTTTCAGCTTTCAGATCTGTGACATTACGGACATTCACATTTTGTACCATTATCACCTTTCTTTCATTCCTTCCATCTTCAAAGATTTTTCAGTTTCTTCAGCTGGAACTCTGTACCTATTCAACACTAACCTGCTTTTCCTCCTCCCACCAGCCTCTGGCAACCACCATCATATACTTTCTGTCTCAGTGAATTTGACTATTCTTTGTACCTCGTGTAAGTGAAATCATACACGATCTGTCCTTTTGCGACTGATTTATTTCACTTTGCGTGTCTTCACGGTTCAACCATGTAGTAGCCTGCGTCAGAATGTCCTACCTTTGTAAGGCTGCATAGTATTCACTGTGTATATATTCCACATTTTGTTTATCTGTCCATCCACCGACGGGCATTTAGGTCATTTTCATCTTTCCATTACTGCGAATAATGCTGCCTTGTACATTGTTGTGCAAAGAACTATTCATGTCCCTGATTTCAATTCTTTTGCATCCAGTGAGCTTTTCACAACTGCTTGTTTCCGTGCTTTAAGCTTCAGTCTTTGACAGAAGCTTTCCTGACATTTGGTGTTCACACTTTTCATAGTTATTTCCCCCCTTTTTGGTGTTATGTATGTCCCTCTGTACCTTGAATACATAGAGTGGTTTCTGTTTTTCTGGCTGATACAGCCACCTTTCATGTTTTGTGCTCTCTGCCACTCACTCTGTGCTACAGTGATCATGGCCTTCATGTTCATTTTACCAACATGCTCCCTTCCACCTCAGGACCTTAGAACCTGCTCTTCTGGGAGCTTGGGTTACTTTTGATATATCCATCTCCCCGCAATTAACTCTTTATCTTTCAATCTCAACTCAATGCCACTTCCTCAGGGGAACATTTCTCTTCTCCCCCGATAGCTTTGAGTACCATGTCCTCTTCCTTTAGAAGACTTAACTTGGTTTCTGATTTTACATTTTGTACTTATCTAACTAACATTTCTAGTATCATCCAGATGTTAAACTCCACATGATCTGAGCTCCTGTGCTCACTTTATTCCTAGCACCAACTTGCTACACTGAGTAGCAATCACTCTCTATGATTTCAAGTCATTTTGGATGCCTGTTAAAGCACTGTGAAATGTAGTAATTTCTCTGGAGGGGGCATGGAGGGACAAAGTGGAGCCAAAACCAGTTCCTTGGGCTGCTGTTTAAGTCAACAGCTGAAAGCACATGTCAGAGCTAAGAACATACTCATTCCTATTGTCAGTGGCAAACAGGGGATGACTCTGGTTAAGGGGATGTCAGTGTGTCTTTGTCTAGCATGATGGAGATTCGGGACTTGCATTTTAGACCTCTCTGAAGAAAGAGAGCACTGACTTCTCTATTTAAAATTTGGAAACTTCAGAAACACACAAACTCTGGAGCACCCACAGCGATAGAAAGAATTCAAACCAGACCCCAACATTTGTTAACAGGGAGTACAAATGGTTGGGAAGAAGAATTAAGTGTGTCTATTTCGTTCATATATTTTAAGCCTCTAGATCTCAAATTGCAGACTTCAGAGATCAGAAGGAAAACACAAGTGCACAGAAATGGAATAAAAGGAAAAACACAAGTATGCCAATAGGAGACAAGTTGTTTGTTTGCCTTAAGTAGTTGAAAATGATAGATTGATTGTTTCTGCTCTCCTTATGTAAACTGCAGATAATTTTCAAAGACCATTCTCCAAATTTGACAAAGAGTTTCCAGTTTGAAATTCTGTCCCGTATAAGTAAAGATAAGGAAAATACAACAATATACTCCTGACTTAATCATGTATGTAATTATGTTTACATGGCTTTATGCATATGCCCAACCAACTGTAAAACTTGTGCTTATACCAAACCTAAACCCTGAAAACTTCTTCTCTCCAAAACTGAGGACTAATTCATTAGATTGCAATTACAATTTTACAAGTCTAACCATGAAGATGGGGGGGGTGTCCAATTTATTTCTTCTAGATGTCACTCTAAAGAACTTAATTGGAACTACTAACCTACTAGTTTTTCTCCTGATTCACTCAAATTTCTGAAGTGACTAATGCTTAGATGACATTGAAAGTTATTCTAAATGATGAAGTTAGTCACTATCTCACAAGGCTCTCCTTAAGTAAAACAAACTCCAATGATAAAGCCAGTATATGATCATTGAGATTTGACTCATGGCAATTCAAAGCTCTACAAGGTTTCATTCTTACTATAGTGACTAGGTATCTATGTTCTAGGTTATGGGTGGAAATAGGAAGAGAGTGTAGCACTGTGGGTATAGCTTGAGGGAACATCACATGAGCTGATGCAAGGACTAACACCAGAGTTAGAAGCCTGATCAATAAGAGAAAGACAGAGGCCACAGGTATTGGAAAAGAGGAAGGCCAGAGGCAGCCAGTCACCCTTAGCAAGCTGCAGACTGTCAGAACTTGAAGGAATACAGGAATGCAGGGGCAGCGGGGTTAGAGGGTCAAGCAACTAGAGGCAACCTGTAAATGAAACAGTTGATGGTTCAGTGCAAGGTAGGCAAAAGTAAAGATTCTGTAGAGCAGTGGTGACAAGGAGAAGATTCAGATTCGGTGGCAGCTGTCTCTGTTTACCTCTCACCCTGAGAGAGTTGCTTCTGAGTGGACCCAGCCTACAAAGTTGGAAGCGACAATAACAGAGAACAGCTGGTGACATAACGAATGTATGTGTGGGGAACACATACAATTCTCTGGCAAGCAGACGTTTCCCTGAAAAACAGAGCTTCCCTGTAATGTTATCCTCAAGGTCCACATAAATGGTCTATGCTACAAACAAAATCATGTTATCATGAGTACCTATGTGCACATTCTCACGAACTCAAAACATCCTTGGAGGGAATTCAAGTTTGGCCCAATGCTTGATTCTAGCCTTCCATATTTCATATTATGGTATAGTTCCACTCTATGAATATGAAATCCTCAATGGAACCATATGAAATAATCTTGTAGCACACACATGACATGAAAGTTCTGTTTATATGACACCAAAAACAGGAAAAATGAATATCCCATCTGCCACCTGGCTATGTGGGCTCTAGGAACTACACAAAGACTATCTGAAACTTAGACTCCTTTTCACTCCAATACATTTTTGTAACCTAGATAGATACTTAAATTAAGGTATGGAAACTGGATTTTTGAAAGACATTACTCTTGAGAACCTCAAAATAGTTAATCTACTCTTGGGGATAAGTTAAGCTTAATATCTATAGTGGGAGAAGTGAGGGGTAGTATACGCTCCATCTGGTCTCTGGGTTTCTTGCATTCATCAGCTCCCATAAAACAGTGTTGGTCATGATATATGAATGCACATGCTACTAGCACATTTGGCCATTTTCCCATCCCCAGACTAACTCAGAAAGGTTCAGAAACAAGAATAGGGAGAGGGTAGTTATGGCTGGACTGTCGAGGATGTAACAATGAAATCACACAATTGTACCAAGTTGAGATTCCCCAGTCATAGTCAGAACACCCTCTACATGAATGCAGGTGAATAGCCTTGCTCTGTAACCAAGCTAAGTCCCTCTGCCCAATGCACAGCAAAGCCAGTCTCTGAGAAGGTATCCAACAAGGAAAGAGTTTATTCAAGAGGCAGCCAAAGGAAGAGATGAGAACACAAACCTCAAATCTGCCTTCCCAAAGGGAGAGAGAATAAGGTTTTGATGATCATAGGGGTTGAGATTTCACACACATTGATTAAAAGGGTGGGGAAACTTAGGATTATCCATGAGGAAAGATGGGGCATGCACATTGAGCAAATATGTATATGTAACATACATCCCATGTTCACTTTAGAGCAGAAACTTAACATCAGAACAAGGCAAAATTCAACTCCTGACACCAGGAGGTTGTTGTAGGACAAGAAGGGAGCTATGGGCATGCTCCGAGAGCTGGTAAAAACTGAATGGGGACTTGAGCTTGTGAACTTAGGTAAGGATGGCAGGATCTTGCTTGTTCCTAGGCTGGAACCACAACAGTTGACCTTGAGTCCAGGCTTCTGCAGAGATAATGAGTGAGTTTCTTAGTAGGGGTCTAAAAAGCTAGTTAGGGGGAAAGAGTTCTCTGGCAAACAAGCTTTAAACTTTCTTCTTGTTTCAAAAACAAACAAACAAAAAACAAAAACAAACAAACAAAAAATCTTTCTGCTTGTTTCAACCTCATTAACCAAAGATCTACTGAAATCATTCCTCATACTGTAAATTCAAAACAGGTACTTGTCACTCCACCCAAAGCAAGAACACTCTCTAAAAACTCATTACTAGTTACATTGAAGTAATCAAATAATTTTATAATGCACAATCCAAAGTATGACTTTATCCAGGTTTGTTTTCAGTTATCAAGACTATTGGTGGAATCGCTAAACAATCACTAAGAAATCATTGCTAATGTCTAGCCAGGGCATGCCCACCAAAAAAGAACTTCCCAGTATTACCCCCTGAGTACACACCCTGTGCTCAATATTGAATTTGATTCATGAATCTTTCCATATAAGAGCTACTAAATTTTCACAAAAATGCTATCATGGTCCATGGCAGTTCCTCAATGGACTCGAAGTTATAAACAAATGAGAATATGACTGTGATGCAGATTTATCTGTAGCAGATAATCTTATATAAGTGAAGTGCTTAGAATATATGACTTAAGGGGAAAACCACCTGGAAAAAATGTTTTTCCTTAAGACAGTTCTATTTTTAGGTTGAGTGTCCTCCTAAGTTATGTATAAGATAGCCATCTTTCTCTTAGATGCAGGTCAAATTAGGCATTATCCAAATAGCATCAGCAGGGAACCCAGTTGGTGGAAGGAAGGCTTTACAGACTCCAGTGGCCTCCCATGCTATTTGGAAATGAGTACAGCACTGGTTGCCCAGTGCAGCTGTGGTTGCTATAGGGATGGACTCCTGTGAGTATTCCATCTGCTGCAAGAGGGACAGCTTGGAAGTCCCTCACAGGTCTTAAGAAGAAATGAAGCAAACAAATGACTCATCTGGTTAGGAAGACTGGTTTGACTAAGTAGCTATTTCAGCATATTTCAAGTTTATGCATGCTATGAATCTTTGGTCAAACCAGAAAAATCTTAAATTTCAAAATTAGTTGCAAAAATTATCCCATTTTCAATCAATTGCTTTGAACACATTCACATTACCTAAACAATGTGTTGCAACCTTTTTTGTGTTAAATTTAGCAAATGCACTTTTATTTAAGTGTTTAAACCATATTTTCCAGAACAATTAATATTAGCTTCTAAACAAAGTGAAGGGCTCATTTAACAGGCTCATTTTGGAGAACACAGCAAAAACAGACTTCTGTGATGAGTCCATATGGAATGTCAGGGTCTCACACATGCTGGGAAAAATTAACTCAAAGTTGTCTGAAACTATTTTTAGCATTGTCCCTAATCACTAAATAGAGAGACTGATTTAAAAATCTGGACATGTACTAATATTACTTTTAAACTCTTAACATCTATCCAAACTCACAGAATTAAACAAGGTCCAATGTAGAGCATTTTGAAATATTAGGGGAAAGTCCCTGTTTCTTGGATTCTCAAAAAGAAATAAAATATCCTGAACAGAAATTGGGCTGTTGGACACTGATATCATGAAGAATATAAAATATTTGAAAGTACGAGTGACAGTTACAGTGCATTTTTCTATTAAAATGAGGTTCTGCAAATTTATTTGGTGGAGAAAATATCTGCTGAATACTGTAGTTTTCATTTTACATAAATTTAAAATTATATGATATTGCTAATGCAGCAGAACCATGTTTAGATAAACTGGATACTCAAAGTGTCTCCTATGGAAAGGCATATCTGAGTGAAATGTGATCTTTTAGAAATTGCCCCTGAACAGCCTAACTATTCAAATGTATCACCAGAAATTAAATGTTATTCACACATTCTATTACTCAGAAGGGTACCTCCCTAGGTGTACCTACCAAACGCTCCCTAAACAAAATGACCAGTGTGCCCTGAACGATAGAGAGCTTAACTTCAGAGACTCACAGGAAAGGCAGAGGAAATATATCGATGGTCCAACATTCTTGTTGAATAAAGAAAGACTATTAGCAAACAGGTAAGTTTCCATATAAAACTGATAACACACTCTTACTAATCCCGAACTGAGTGTCTTCAAGTGATTGCTTCTTCTCCTTCTCCTGAAGCTCCCTTTCTGAGGTTCTGTCTTGTCATTGCTTTCACAACCATACCCTCCCAACTTCCACTGCCATCAAATTTTGACGCCATTTTTCTCAATTCCCCATGGAGTTCCCATGTTAACTAATTTATGCTAAGCTGTTAATGACTGATAATCAATTCAAATGGCATCTCTCCACATGATGTATTTGAAGTTTTTAGCAGAAACCTTGCTTTTTTATGTTATTAAATAAGAAATGATATATTTTGGGCATTAGGTAGAAGTGGCTGGGAGATAATTTGGAGCAAGCTAAGGGTAGAACAAGGGAGATTTTTTAATCTCTCTGATTTTTATCACATGTGAAAGGGTCTATTCTGCTTCGGTGCAGGACTGGATCTTTGCTTACCCTGAATACAATGTATTATAAAAAGACCAAAAACAGTGATTTTTTTTTTATACTGAAGTAATTTTGATATCATTAAATATTCTCTAAACACCATTATACATACATTTTACATAAATGTAGTATACCTTTTGTTTTATTCATTCTCTGAAAATTCGTGATCCACTGAGGACAGAACAAAGCTTAATCTGTTTAATGGCATAGAAAATCAGAAAGACAAGGCTTAGGATAACCAGGGACTGGCCAAGTCATTGGTTTAACAGATTTACAAATATGGAAGGGAAAGACTAAAGAAAGACAAAGTAGACTAACAAGGAAACAATTAGTGAAGACATCAATTTTGTAAGATTTTATTTTAGGCAAATATATTTGATCCTCTTAAAAATTCAAAACAACAAAAGTCTCTTAGTAGAGACTTGACACACCAAAGCAGAGCAAGCAAAGATTCATGTATCTCAAGATTCTAGAATCAGGGTCAAAGACCAGTTGGATATAAAATCTTTCCCCCTTCTCCTCCACTTCTTCCCCCTCTTCTTTTTCTCTTCCACTCTCTCTCACTCCTTTCTTTCCCTCTCTCTTCCTTTCTTCCTTCCTTTATTCAATAAATATATCTCTAAGGCAAACCATTTCAGATAATGAGAATACAGCAGTAAGCCAAACAAAATTTATTTCTCCAAAAGTGTATTATAGTTGGAGGGGACAATTAGCAATCTGTACTGTGGTGATTAGTGCTATGAAAATCATGGATCCAAGTAAGGATATGGAGTGTTGGAAGAGGTGGTTCCAGAAAGAATCTCCCTAGTGAAGTGATATTTGGAGGGGAGAAAAATGAATTGAACCATAACATTAGGACGAAGCATCTGGGATGCAGACTGTATGGTACATTCAGAGACCTAAGCAAGTATGCCTGCCTTCTTGCGGAAGAGCCAGGAGATTGTAGTGCCTGCAGCAGAGTCAGCAAGGATAGTGACCAGCAATGAAAAGGCACAGGCCACTGAGGGATATATTGGGAGGGCTTTCTCAACCAGTCTAATAGCTTTTTTTAAGGAAGTGATAAGAGTTTTAAGCAGAGAGAAATCATGCGCTAGTTTACATTTGCAAGGGAATTTAAAATGTTTAACTACCATTGAATCCCCAAATACATGAATCTAACGTCTTAGAAAAATATCAATTCAAATAATTACTTTCTTGAAATAAGATATGAAAGAGAATGTCACAATCTGCACAACTGGAAAGGTTCTGGAGAAATTATTTCTAAAAAATCAAGACCTAGACCTTAATAAGCAGCCAAACTCAGACCATTTCAGGGTTTTGATGTTGCAAGGATCCATCAAGAAGGAATCTATAGATGATGGCCTGATCTAACACTCCCATTTCACAGAGAAACAAACAGAATCCTTGAGACACAGAGAAACAAAGGCAGAGCTTAGATAAATACAGAACTCTTCATTTCTACCTTGTTTCTCTTCCCAAAACATTCTATTATATTTTAAATATCCTGAACATGCTAATAAAGGATTCAAATGTAAATATCCTGAACACATAGTTTGGAAAGCATGAAATAGATAGAAATTAAATTGAAAGCCAAACTAAACAAGGTTGTTGAGGGAGATCCACCAGGGAGGACCTTAAATTGTTCTAGTAGAACCCAGTTACTAGGTAGAGCATTTATTTGTTTACTTGTTTGTTTGCTTGTTTGTTTGAAATGGAACCAATCAGTAGAAGCCTGGAAATCAAGGCTTTGGCTTTTAAGCTTTTCCTGGCATCTGTACTTAATTAATAGCAGACACCCTTTTTTTTTTAGAGATGACATTCAAGAATCTGTATGGAATAACCAATAATCAAATGCATGCATGAGACTACAAAGACCACGTCAAAACTAAAAGAAAAAAACTGAAAGGAGAATACAATAAGGGCATGATATTTGAAATATTTGAATACAATAAGGAAGCATGATATATTGATGCATAATTTTATTTTCATTTAAAAGAAAGAGTTAAATATATTGATGGGGAATAATTAAAAATCCATTTAAGAGATCAATAGTTGCAGCTATTTCTTTAAAATCAGATTTTAAGAAACCACCAGCCAAATCTTAAGGAATAAGCATGAATTTTGTAAGCTTTTTTTGTAAGATAAGATGTATATTATGAATAAAAGATCAAATGTCACAATAAGCTATCATTTTTCACCTGAGTGCACATTCAGAATCTGAGCACAGGACGGCATAAAGAACATCCAATTATGGACATCAGCCAAAACTTCAAAATTACATTCAAAATTTTATTTGTGCTGATGATTAGACATGACAGCGAACCCACTGACTTCAAGGTTTTGAAGCTGGTCTTCCAAATATTTAAAAGCATATGATTTTCTCAGAACATGGATTTAAAGAAAGGTCATCTAAATTTGCAAAATATATTAAACTCATAAAGATTCAGGGAGTATATGCTTTTTCTAACTATTAATCTATTGTTTTTTACTGATTGTGAAAATGAAAATAAAATCAGAAATAGTCTAATGCTAATTACATAGTATTATACACTTACTAATTAGGTATGTACTAATATATTATGCATTATGTATTATGTTTGTGCCAATTACATAATATTTACTATTTTTCTAAGAATGAGAGGAAAACCCATTGTTTTTAGACCAAGAATTTACTCATCTAGAATCCTGTGTTTGGGGGATAATGTGCTCAAGCATTTCAAGATTTCAAATAAATGTTAGTATAACTCTAAAATGGGAAAGCATTTACTAACTTTCAGATCTGTAGTCTTTAATGAATTATTTTAATGTGTATGGCTCACCTATGTTGTAAGTAGAGGAAGGAAATGATTTACAGATATCATCATAAAATAGGAGAATGTAATGTTTGTTCTGTATCATCAAGGTTTCAAGCTTATGTTTATGGCCTTGATTATATTTATACAATTATTATTATTACACTTTTGTTATAATATTGAATAAATTTGTATGGCTATTAAGTCTTAAAGTACTTTTGCACATTTGATCTTTAAAACAAGACTTTTATTAAGAAATAAATATTACTATCTCCCTTTTCCACATGAGATTCTCGAAGTTGAGTGAGTAATTGGTTGAGAGGAGAGTCAAAGTGAAAGTCATAAAACTGTCCTTTTTTGTGGTTGTTTAATGGGAGTTTTGTGATGACTGTAACTTATGTGGGAGTACAGATATGTAATCCACAGCATCTGTATTTAAATAATTTATAATAATAGTTGGGAAGGATGTGCCAGAAATCCATTTGACTGATAAAGAGTATATTCAATAAACCCATTTAAAACCTTCAGTAATCACTGATTATAGCAAGATTTCAGGATATAATGTTAACATATGAAAGTCAATTGCTTTCCTACAGGCTAACAATAAGCTATTGGAATGTGAAGTTAAAAACACAATCTCATTAATACAATAGCCCCCAATAAAAAGAAAAATCAAGGTGTATATCTAACAAAAATATGGAGGATCTACTTGGGAAACTATAAAACTGATCTAAATAAATGGAAAGAAATTCTGTGTTCATGCATTGGATGACTGAACATTGTTAAATTGTCAGTTTTTCACTAATTAATCTATTGGTTCAATGAAATCCCAGAAAACCATTTTGTGCACACAGGCAAACTAACTCTCAAATTTATATGGAAAGAGAAAAGATTATAACAATAACCAAACAATACTAAAGAAGAACAAACTTGGAAGACTGACAGACTTCAGGACTTAGTATAAATCAAGACAGAATGGTTTTGGTGAAAGAATAGACACAGATTAAAGCAACAAAACAGAGCATTTTTCCTCTTAGTAAATGATTGTACAAGTGAATTAAAGTAACTTGGCAAATTATTATTTTTGCTCATTCTAAAAATCGTTATTTTTTTTTTTTTCACAGAAAAAGGACACAGAAGAAATTCAGTGGAGAAAAAAAATTATTCTAATCACCATGCTACCCTTTCTAAAATATGAATTACTTTGTGATTCATTTCTATGGTTCATTATGACAATGACTCTTCATTTCTACTGAACAACTGTTCCCATTCCCCTTTGGTTTTCCTTGGGAAATTATCCTTTTCCCCACCTCATGTGATTCTAGTAACACCAGGACATAGAATGCCCACTCATTCCCTGGGTAGATGGGTGAGCATGTTAACCAAGTCTTGCCAATCATGGCACCGGTTGGTTCATTGTGAATAACACAACCAGCACCAATCACAGAACTGCTACTTTATATTATTAGCCTTAAGAGGAGTTTCTCTTCCTTCCTGATCTCACATTGTGAAGATGCAGACTTAGGGCTCTCCATAACTCTCTTTCCTCAAGCATGAGAGAATGAGGTTAACCTGTGACAAGCAAATCTGAAAATGGGAAGAAAAAGATCTTTCATAATGTTATTTGATTGAGCCATTGCATCAGTCATGCTTAGACTTCCTGGCTACATGAGACAAAATCTGTGGGAGTTTTTGTTGCTGTTTGTGGTGGTTTTGTTGTTGTTGTTGTTGTTGCTGCTGTTGTTTACTTAAGCCAGTTTGAGTTGAGTTTCTGTCACTTCCAACAAAAATTGTCCTTAACAAAACGTGTTTTTCCTTGAAAATATGACTTTTAAATGAATAGTAATAGCAAGATAATAACAGAGCTATAAAAAGTTAATTATAGAAGAAATTCAGGATTGATTCTGCATAGTTAAATGGCCACTAAGGCCCACCTGTATTCTAATTGGTCAATAACTATGCCCAACCAATCATTTAAATATTTTGGATATCATAAAGTTGAAGAAAGAGAGACCAGAAGGACTAGGTATATGGAAACAGAAATGCTCAATGAAATATAAAATGCTATAGAAATATTAATTGTTAATGATTTCCTTCAAATAGTCCATGGAATTTTGGACTTTTTCATTCACTCAGTGTTTGATAAGGAAATGAATCTCTGAGAGGACTTGACATTTTCTTACCAAGTCTTACTTGTTCCAGTGCATCAACCAGATGAGTGAATTCCCCAAATGTTGGTGCCAATCAGATGAAGACAAGTAGGAAGCCTTTTTAATCCAATATAGGACTATTGACAGCTTGTAGCTAAAATAGTCTAATGAATTTTTCTATATTCTGCTCTTTGAAACATACCCTGATAATTTATCACTGTCCAAGTAATATCAGGGAATTTCATGCTTTCCATGAATTGGCTTTTAATAAACAGTTCATTGAAGTCACACCTACTTTCTCTTTCTGGATTTAGTATGCTATTAATATATTTTTTTCATATTTGTATGTTTAATTTTGGTAACAGTGCCATATTTTTAATGACTTCTATTTCTATATATAGCTTTTTAAATTTATTTTAGAGAGAGAGTACATACAAGCAGGGGGAAGGCCAGAGGAGAGGGAAAGAATTTCAAGCAGACTCCCCACTAAGTGAGGAGCATGGTGGGGGGGCTCAATTTCATGACCCAGAGACCATGACATGAGCTGAAATTAAGAGCCAGAGGCTTAACTGGCTGAGCCAACCAGATGTCCCTGTACATAACTTTTATACATTGGTGCTTATATGTGTAATCTTCATATTTCTAAACTATAAGATAAAACCAACTACATTTTTTCTTCCAAATGATCATTTTAATCAACTATGTATTTCCTTTGCTTCTTATATTTACATTTGAAAATGTCCTTATATTTTGCTTTTCCTGCAAGTATTTACATTTCACTTTTACCCTATTTTTACATTTCCATAATTTCTTATGTGAAGTCTATAATAACCTTTATACAAATTGATATATAACCTTAGATTTTTAATGATTTATAAAGGATAAAAATAATTTAATACTTTCTCATGAGGTTAGCACTATGTTTTCTAACATTCTTTCCTATTTCTAATGACTGAGATATGATATGGCTCCCTAATCTTTTGTCCATGAAGATAAATACCATCTTTAAGAAATTCAGTGTATTTTCCTCTTCAAATATTATCCAGCTGTAAATATTTTTCTAATATATATCTATCTTCTTGGGGGTCCTTCTGCTCAACTTGGAAGATTGACAATAATACCACCTGAGCCCTGTCTCATCAATGGTCAATACTCAGCTGGGTTTCAAGCGTAAAGAAACTGAAAATCAAACATATAGCTTTTAAGGTTTTGTATATGACACCCAATGGCAAGAGAGTGAATAAAAGCTCCTCATATTGCACATAAAAGCAAAATAAAATGAAATGAATAAAGGAGGTTTCAAAGACTTCTTTTTTTTTTAATTAGGGCAATATAATGATCCCAAATCTTAGGCACTCTAGCAGAAGCTTTGATTATCATAATCACATAAAAGTGAGGCCATGGTGGGTTTGTGTATACAAATTTCTATTTTGCCTACATATGAAACCAATGGAGTCAGGTTCTCTTCCCACTACCACTCATGCTGTTTTTCCCTGCAGAGACAGAAAGCAAACATTGAACCATGGGTGATTTATGTTCCTGGACCTTCTAGTTGAAAATAACCCCATGCTACCTTTAAGTCATATTGTAGGAAAAAAGAGAAATTTCTGATGTGAGATACACTAAGGCTACTCTACAAAATATTAAAACAATTAACTGATTAAATGAAAATTTTCCTCAATAATTAATTGATTAAATGAAAAATGGTTGTTTTGTATAAGATATCAATATATAGAAGAGCATTTGCAGGGGTGCCTGGGTGGCTCAGTGAGTTAAGCCTCTGCCTTCAGCTCAGGTCATGATCTCAGGGTCCTGGGATTGAGCCCCGCATCAACCTCCCTGCTCAGCAGGGAGCCTGCTTCCCCTTCTCTCTATGCCTGCCTCTCTGCCTACTTGTGATCTCTGTCTGTCGAATAAAAAAATAAAATCTTTTTAAATAAACCAAAAAGAAGAGCACTTGCATAGGGACCTTTTTTAATAGCACACACAGATTTTATGTTCTATTCCCACCACTAAACTAACCTTTTCAAGAAAAGCCCTATGTATGACATTGTTTTTCTATTGCCCATATACCTAGCCTGGTTGAAAGTAGTCTAGAACTTGCTGTTGGATGAACGGATGGATGAATAAATGAGTGAGTGCAATGCTGCTCTCCTGTACCTTACTATTAGTTTAAACTAAATTTCATCCATATTTTTGTACCTAATGCCAGTTAAGAATTCTTATAACAGGACAGTATGCCCAGAGACCAATATGCTAATGAGTCTGGGTAACCATTTTAAAGTGATTCAGAAAGTGAATATCATTATGAAGGAAAAAATTTAACACATTAAACATCACAGTACAGGACACACTTTTTTTTTCATTAACAATGAAGGGAAAGGGAGAAGAAAGCATTAAAAGGCTCATCTTCAAACAAATAAAATATGAGATGTTCACAAGCAATCTATTTAAAAAGGAAATTGTCTTCTCTGACCTTTGCAGTGTCCATGAAAGATAATATACTCAAGGCACCAGAAAGATTAAAGGTGTGTTTACTAAGAATTAAGACTAGTGGCAAAGCACAATTTTACTTTCAAACTTTGTTTTGTAAAAAGACTATTTCACTCTGACTTACAGAACATTGAATTATAAAATACTGCACCCGTCTTTGACCATCAAAAAGGTTACACAATGCAAAGGATAATAACTTATAAATATGGCATATTTCAGAGAGAAAAGAATATTTAAAAGATAATCAGCAAGTCTGACCTTTTGGAACTCCCATTCATTCTTTTACAGTTTAAAAGCACTGATGTATACTTACTTGTCTTTTCACTTATCTGGAATCTTTCTAATAGCCATGAGAGAAGAGAGCACTTCCCATTCCTTCCAAAACTAATAGACTTTGTCTTCTATCTCTGTGTGTTAATACACACACATGCACATGCACAGACTTTAAGAAATAAAACCTTTAATTCTCTAAACTCAAAGTGATAGTGAGATTTCTCTCTTCTAACAAGTCAAAGCTCCTTTAAAATGTGGATACACCTTCTATCCCACCCCTCATGTTTTCCATAACTCATTCGTTCAATAAATATTCATTTTGGACCTACTCTGTGCCAGAAATTATTGTATGTGTTGGGAAATCAGCAGCAAGTAGAACAGACAATCCTGAGACATCTTGCATCCTAGTGTGAAGGAATTAGACAACAAACATCATGAATAAGTAAAGCATGTAGTACATCAATTCCATGGATGAAAAATAAATCACAGTAAGTATATCAAAGCTTTGAGTGAGGTAGCAATTTTTAATGAGATGGTTAGAAGATGAGCAAACACTTGATGAAGGTGAGGGATTTAGTCAAAGGGATAGGGGATTGTAGAAGGATCTAGGAAGAGAGAAGAGCCAGTGTAAAAGCCATAGGGTGCAGTGTCCCTATTGAGTTTGAGAAACAACAGAACACCAGTATAGCCAGAGGACCAGGGCAAGGGGAAGTGTAATAGGAGATGAGGTTGGAGAGGGTAAGAGGGCACCAGAACATGAATAGCTTTGTAGGGTTTTGGAAACACCCATTTTAGAGGATTTTTAACACATGAGTGGCATAATCTAACTTAAAATAGAACTTTAAAAAAAATTAAATGTTTGGTCTGTTAATGCTTCAGGTAGCATTTAATGCATAACTTAGTAGCTTAAACCAATAAATGTTTTCTCAGGTCATAATTTTAGTGAGAAAATACTTTGTGCCTTACACTGTAGTAGGTGCTGTGAGCCTCCAGAAGCTGTATGAATTATAGCATTAGACCAAAAAAATAAAAGGCTTAAAATTTGGATGGAAAAAAAAGTTGCAGAAAAGTAAACCAAGTAGTAAATGACACGGGAAGGAGGTGGGACTACAGCCCTGAGTATCATTATACAAATGACATGCAAAAATTCATTTTCTGAATTTAAGTCATTCCTGTGTGCAAATCAGCATAATGTGCAGATGCGATGTTGTGCATACACTTTTATGTCTTTGAGGAACATGGAGGTCATCATGACAAGCTTTGGTGAACCTCCAAACAATGCCTTTTCCTTTTCCAAATCTGACATGTGGTCCCACCCTTATCCTTAGGAGAAGTAAGCATCAGAAAGTGTGAATGAAACTTCCCCAGTCCACCCTGCCATTAGTTTCAATATTAATCATCTCAGGAATGAAATGGAATTTGTCTCCACAGATGACTCGAGCCCTTTTCAGGATGGGTTGTAGGGAATGCCATCTTTTTGCTGACTGCAGTAGTACTTTTTCCAGATATAAACACTTAGGTATGTCAGTATAAGTGAATTAAGATTTGAAACACTTTCATTAACGCAACCAGATAGCTTCAGTGCCCACTCAGTACCAAGTTCTGTTTCTAGAAGTTCCTTCACCAATGCCCCCACCAGCACTACTCTGCAGGAACATGAACAAAAGAATAATAAAGGAATCCCTTAAATCTCTTTGTCCAAACTCCACAGGCTTCCTGAATGACTTATAAACATTTCTCAAATATGCATCCAAATCTGAAATTATAAGACCATCTATTTTGGTTCACAACCCATCCAATGAATAGGTCTCTCTGAGCAAAGAGAATAGTGGACAATGCAAACCTAAAATGCTACAATTACATGGTAAATCATTGCTTTCCATCTTTTTTCATCTTTTGAATCCATAGGAGGGAGAAAGACCATAATAGGTGTTTTCAGAAGAGGTGGTTGTATTTCCTAGGTGGAACCCTCTCTGACTTCAATCGTCATAGTCATCCTGGGAAAGGGGAAGGAATAGACAGACTTTAAAGCCTTAGGATACCCAACAATTTACAACAAACTACATCCCATTAAGCTGTAACACTCACCACATTAGTGTGAAATCCAGGGTCTTTTAGGTTAAAATCTAAAGCAAGGTAATATGGTACACTTGAAAAATCCCAGCTTCTGAACCCAGGCATAGACTAGCTGTGTAAATTTCCCACTCTCTGATCTGGGTTTATTTCATTAAAAATCAGCTAATCTAGCTGAGTTGTTGTGAAGTTCAGTGATAGGATACAAAATGCCCAACACAATGTCTAATATTAAATGGCAGTTGCAATTAGGAGAAATAATAACTGATATGTCTAAGTGGTAGGCATCATGTTAAATGCTATTCAAAGATCATCATATTTAACCTAGTAAGAACCTTTTGAGGTAGGTATACCTGTCATCCTTGGGTTGCAAGATGGAATCCAGGATGCCCAGTTAAATTGAAATTTCACATGCCAAGCAGTGTCTGGGACATACTGAACATTTAAAAAACTGTTGTTTATCTAAATTTAAATTTAACAGCATATCTATATTTTTATTTGCTAAATCTAACAACCTTTTATTATTCCCATCAAATGTAGTCACAGAGTACTGAAGACACTTGTCTAGCGTCACAAAGCTAGCAAGTTGCTGAAAAGAGATTTGACTCCAAGAGTGGCATGGAAATCCAGGGCCTGAAATATTATGTTATTATTATTATCAGTACCATGCTATGCAGCAGTAATAAATTCAGGGTGTCTGTATTACTCTGCTCTCTGACTTGGGAGACCAGAACAGTGAATCTATGCTCTTCTCAGCCCAGGATTCCTGACTTACAGGTTTCCAACAGGAATCCAGGCAGTGATACCAATGAATAGAACAGGAGAGATATGTGGGGAAGCTTCTACAACATTTATTCCTTACACTGACTTGACCAAGGCCAGCCATACAAGGAAACTCTTTATCCTTTACCTGAAATTCCAATTCCCATTACCTACTCTCGCTTTATGAGAACATCAAATTTGCCCAACACCCACCACCAGGTAAGTTATCAAATAATAGGTCCCAAACGACGCCATATACTTGTCAATGAACATTGAGCTGGAATATCCTTCTTCAATTTTAAGAAACACAGCAAGAGCCAAAAACACTTAGCAAGTATTTTTTTTTTTAAATACATAATAGTGGGTTCCATCCCAGTCCATGCCCAATACTAATGACTTTAAAGTAATAAATGTATCTGGAAAGCTTTCTCAGTAGCTAAACTGGGCCAGCTGACACATAAAATGTGCCATCCCTGTGTCTTTCTATTAAACCTGAAGCAAGCAGTCTTTGAGGAGGAGGCGAATTAAAGCATGATATTTTACTGAGGCTGCAGTAAATTGCTCTCTGACCCTTCTTTGTTCTCTTTGCCCTTTACTTTGCTCAGTAAAGCAGCCTATGGGAGTAACCCCTCTCACGTGGCTGGTGCAAACACCTAGTGGTAAGGGGCTTCCTCTGTAATGGAGAAGGTGAGTGATTAACGTGGCTTGTTTCCTTTACCTTGAAGGAAAGAGGAAATCACTAGTGTAAGGAAACAACACAAAACTTTCATCCACAGGAGGATGGCTGATTTGTACCTAATTGTGATTAGGTACAAACTAACAGAAAGGGACTGGATATGGAGAAAATGCCAAGAAAGCTTCAGACCTCATTCTAGGCTTGTTCAGCCATAAAGGCGAAATAACCATTTTTTTTTCCAACTTTCTATATTATGTTCTCTTGCTACAGATAAAATCACAAGCTAGAGCCAACACAAATATTCCTGTCCATTTCCTATCATGGTCAGTGTGAATTATAGCAACTTCATGCAAATAATTGGCTTGTATTGAGACAGTCCTTGAACCTCCTAAAGGACTTCATAATTACGGAGTAGACTTCACAATCTCTGAGAAGCGAATTATGCACCAAGGTACACTGAGAGGTAGTATCTATTCTCAGCACTTGACAAGAAGTTGGCGGAATTGCTGTGGTCTGAGATCTTTCTGTACTGGTACCTGTGCCTTCTGTATAATCTTGGACAAGTCATTTATAGGAACTTCTCCGGAATGTGTATATCCATACACAACATGCATATCTTCCCTAATCTTCTGTGTTCAATTGTGTCCCCCACCGAAAGATACACTGAAGGACATGTGAATGAGACTTTAAAGTCGTTGCGGGTGTAATTGAGTTATGATGAGGTCATATGGATTAAGGTGGCCCCTAAATCCGATTGCTGGCATTCTTATAAGGAGAAGGCCACACAGAGACACACAAAACAAGAAGTCCATGCTAACATGAAGCCAAGATTGGAGCTGTGCGGCCACACACGGAAAAGTCAAGGAAAGATCCATCTTCAGAGCCTTCCGAGGGAGGCTAGCCCTGTAACACCTTGATCTCAGACTTTTGACCTCCAGAGATTTGAGAGAGGTCACTTCTGTTGTTGTAAGCCACCCAGTGTATGGCATTTTGCTTCAGCAGCACCAGGAAAAGAATACAATATGCACCCACACATGTAATTCTGGGGAGGCGTGGAGAAGTCATAAAGAAGAATAAACTGTCTCTTGTCTACCATCTTATAGAAAGACTAGGTTAAATTAGCAAAACCATCAGCAACAGTACGCCGAAGTAGCATCGTGTGCCAGATTTTTATGGGGCAAATTAGAAACATAAAGTATGAAATTACATTTTCAAAAAGAGGGGCATCTGCGTAGCTCAGTGGGTTAAAACCTCTGCCATCGGCTCGGGTCATGATTCCAGGGTACTGGGATCGCATTGGGCTCTCTGCTCAGCAGGTAGCCTGCCTTCCCTGCTCTCTCTGCCTGCCTCTCTGCCTACTTGTGATCTCTGTCTGTCAAATAAATAAATAAAATCTTTAAAAAAATTTTTTTTTCCAAAAAGAATGATTTAGTCAGCATATTGCAAGAGCTAAAATTTCAAGCACTTCTTTGACGGCTTGAACCTCACAGGGCTCCAAAGACCTAACCAAGAGCTCCCCGGTTCTTACCAGATATGCCTATCACACATGAGGAGAGACTCCCCACCCACCTAGTACCCATGTTTTCTAGACAGTCTGTATTTCACCTTGTCCTCAACCTAAGGAGACTCACTTTCGCACAAGCCCACACAGTTACTCAAAGAAGGCAATCGCATCCTCCCACAGGTACCTGACATTCTTGGTGCAGCAAAACCTGCAGGCTCACTCCGTTCCCCAACGCAATCCCCATGTGGCTCCATGTGGTGCTCAGTGTCCTTCTCCCCAGGGCTGTGAGTATATGTGACTCACAATTATATAATAAATTGTTGTCCATCTCAGCTGTCCAGTGTCACATGTCCTGGTCCCTACAAACCCCAGAACCCCAAGACAGGAACATCTCCTTCACCAATGGAGTGAAGAAGAGGCAAATAAAACAGTAAGGAAGATCATTCTTTAGGGAAATAAGACTTCTAGGTGAGGTATGTTTGAGCTGGATCCTGAAAAAAAACAAAAAACAAAAAACACAACAACCACCACAACCAGTAAATGACCATTTGTGAAGAAAGTTCGGAAAATAGAAACATAAACATGTAAACAAAAGAAGAAATTAGCAAATTGAAAACAGAGGTGTCCATTCCAGTGATGGATAGCATAGACCAGCTAGAAGTGGTCGGACTAGAAGGGTGACACAGAGCCCATTCATACCAATCCACGAGAGAAGACACAGCAGAGACCCTAGGCCTAGTGGGGTTATTTTTCAAATAAAATGTCCCAGACCATATCCAGAAATAGAATATGTCTGCAACTAAGAACTATCAGAGAAAATTAATCTAGCTTTTTTCTATTGGGACACATGAGTTTCCTTTGATTTTTATATGTTTCCAGAATTCTACAAACATCTACCCGAGATAAAACCAAACCAGTTTTGAAACTCTGCAGATGGCCATTACCTAAGCCCATAAAAAATTTGTCTGCGGGCTAGTATCATTTTTGCCCAAAACATGTTCTCATAAGACAAATAACAACAACAACAAAAATCCAAACCTTACACTTCTCAGTTTCTTTTCAAGAGAAATTAGACAGCATTTCACTTACATTTTCTTCCTCCATATAACACTGAAATTTTCTACGGTTTTAACAAATTTGATTTACTTGTATTTTATCCAGGGATTGGGTCCAGTGCTATTGATTACCTTTGCTTTTTCTACATTTGAGGACAGTAAGGATTATAGTACAGTTTCCTGATGTCAATTTTTGAGACCAAAGGCAAGATTTCTTAAAACATCCTTTAGGCAAATGAATGATCGCAGTTTCTAAAAAGGAGAAAAATGGACTTACTTGAATATCTCTTGCATTCTGTCTCCCATTTTTCAAATGTGTTTTATGAGAATGAGTGAGGTGGTTACAATAGGAGCAGCTACAAGAGAAGGAAGAGAGAGTTAACAGAGCTGATTTACCCTAAATAATTACTTCCCAGATAATTTTTGAATATCAATCTTATTGAGGTATAATTTACCTCCAATAAAATGGATCCATTTTTTAGTATAAAAAAATAAAAAAGTAAAATTTCTTAGATCTGCCACCCAGAACTTGTATTTTTAGATTGTATGTGTGTATGTTGTATATATATTTACAACCTCAGGAGTCTCACTTGCCTGCCAGTGCACATAATTACTCAAAAAAAGTATATACATACCACATGTATATATTACACCACATATATATATTACATCATTTATAATGATACAATACATAATACTAGATTTTATTGTTTTAATTTTTTAAATTTTTATTTTTTAATTTTTATTTTAATTGAATATAATTCAATAAAATTTTATATATAATATATAATTTATATAAAAATTTATACATAAATTATATATAATATAATTTGATATAATTAAGTTGATTTAATTCAATAAAAATTAAAAATTAATTTTTAAGATTTAAAATTTAAGTTTTAATAAATATAAAATATATAATATATAATATATAAAAATAAAATTTTGGATTTAAAAAAATTAATTTAAAAAATCCAAATTTTAAAAATTTGGAAAACATACATTATTTTAAAATTACTAATGTAGGGGCGCCTGGGTGGCTCAGTGGGTTGGGGCCTCTGCCTTCGGCTCGGGTCGTGGTCCCGGGGTCCTGGGATCGAGCCCTGCGTCGGGCTCTCTGCTCGGCGGGGAGGCTGCTTCCTCCTGTCTCTCTGCCTGCTTCTCTGCCTACTTGTGATCTCTGTCTGTCAAATAAATTAATAAAAATCTTTAAAAAAATAAAATAAAATAAAATAAAATTACTAATGTATAGTTACACAGAACATAAGACATATAATATTATCTGTTATATATAATGCAATATTTTGTAACACAATACATAATGAAATTATATGTATGCACATATGTATGTGTATACAATATATATATGTATAGAGAGAGATGAAGACATGTATATATATTGTACCTAAGCATACAGCCCTCTGCTTTTGAGGGTATTGATGATTGATGACCAATGAGATACAACAAAGGTTGTGAAGAGCACAATGCTGTCCCAAGACAAATATAATTTTATCTTCAATTTTCCATCTTCGACTCTAAAATCTCTAACATCACAGAGATTATTCCATTCATTTTCACATTATGAATTGGAGAAGTTGTATCCCTAGAATTTTAAGGGAGGAGGGTCAGTCCTCAGCTAAAATGATATTTACTCTCATTTATCTATGCAGTAAAGCAAGGCGTTTTTTAAAGACACAATGGACATTTTATGACTAGTTTCCACAATTGACCTGATCAGTTGGAACCTTATTATCATCAAGAACATGACCTAAACCTCATATGGTCTAACCTTTGTTTATGCCCTATTACATCTCATTTATTTTTTCCAATTGTTCTCAGCTTTCAGAGGTTATAATATTAATGACATGTGAGAAGAAGCTTGATATTAATTATCAACTGGTTTGAAAACTCCAGATTTGCTGACATTTGCATAATGGCTTTCTTTTGTTCCTTTCATTCCCAGATAATTGAGTTAGAATATCTCTGTTAAACAAAACAACCTTTCAGAAAGACAATTGGACTTCATTATAATCCTTGGTGAAGTAAGAGGTGTTAACATGGTAAAGGAATGTTTCTTTTCTCCTCCTTGGAACATAAATTCTAGAGTTTAGGGTTTCAAAGTTGGCACAGGAAATTAAAACAAAAACAGAAACTAAAACACCGTATTGTAATCTATTGGGGAATTAAACAGACAAGGGACAACAGTTGACAGTCGTGTCTGTCTATGTGTCTGCTGATAAGGTTCCTGCAGTTCCTCCACCCCTAAGCGGATGTGGGTGGGAGAGTCCTGGGGTGGGATATGCGCTGATTTTACTGGCCACATTTGTTCTATCTTTCTAAGGTTCACGTGAATCCTGCACAGACCCCAAAGAAAACACAACTCCCCAGAAACACTCTAGCCCCCGAGCCATCCACGATGGTCACACTGTTTTCATTACTTAAACAAATCTTTCTTAAAATTCTAAAAAGTGTGTATATATCTTGGAATAATTCTAGGTCATCAGCTCAAGG
Source organism: Enhydra lutris kenyoni (assembly GCF_002288905.1). Lineage (NCBI taxonomy): Eukaryota > Metazoa > Chordata > Mammalia > Carnivora > Mustelidae > Enhydra > Enhydra lutris. The sequence goes on along the minus strand of NW_019154085.1, from coordinate 34,551,847 downwards.
CTCATATTTATCAGTTCATTTTCTCTTCTTCTTTTAGAATACATTTCTTTTTATATTGCTGTCCTGTTGATTTTCTCATAAGAAACCACAATACCGGGTACCTGGGTGGCTCAGTAGGTTAAGCCCCTGCCTTCGGCTCAGGTCATGATCTCAGGGGTCCTGGGATCGAGTCCCGCATTGGGCTCTCTGCTCAGCAGGGAACCTGCTTCCCTCTCTCTCTCTCGCTCTGCCTGCCTCTCTGCCTACTTGTGATCTCTCTCTGTCAAATAAATAAAATCTTTAAAAAAAAAAAAAAAGAAAGAAACCACAATACCTTTTACCTTCAGCATTTGTAATTTTACCGCATCTTTGATTATCCTGTGTTTGTCATTCTTTTCTAGTGTTAGTCATTTGTTTTGCTCCTTCCTAGATGGCCCTGTTATTCTCATCCTGTTTCTAGACTTCTCAGAGTATCCTCCACAAAAGGTTTGTGAGGTCTCCTGCTATGTTACTTTGGTTTAACCAATTACACTTTTAATCGATTTTCATTTGTTTTTCTGATTTCAGCATTTCTTTTTGGGACTAGGAGTCTGGTTGATTTTAGGATTCATCATTTCCTTCAGACTCCTGCCCCACTGTCACCTTCCTTTCATATTCTGGTCAGCTGTCTTAAATATTTTTATACCATTTAATGTGTATACTACCTTAATCCACTAATCTCTGGTAATGTTATGCTATTCCTTCTCTCTCTTTTTTTTTTATTAACAAAGATATTTCCATCAACTATTGCTATGCAACCTAGTAATTATCGTTTCTTCATTGTTTTCAGTCAACATCAATTTAGGTTAGGAAGTAGTCCACTCTACCGCTGAAAGAAGAGCATGTAAATACAGTTTCCAATGAAAAATAGCATTATAAAATCTAAAACAGAAATCGAATATGGGTTTTAAAACGCTGAAAATAAAAAAGAATACTAGAAGCGTGAGAAAGAGGAGACGAAACAAATGGGTCCCATGAAAATATGTTATTCTATATCAAAATGTGATTTTGCTGTATACTTTAAAAATCCATATGTTCCAACAGGATTCAAAAACAAAACAAAACAAAACAAAGTCACAACATATGGATAAATGGCCATATGATTTAAGATATTCGGTTTCTGGTTTTGCAAGCCATACTGACCACACTTTTGTGGGCTTGCCATAGGAAAGATAAACTTTTTCCATAGACTTCAAGCTGTTACCATTCAAATGAAGTGGCTCTATCTTGTATTACCACTTCCCACAATGATGATTCCATACAATAAATTAATGGGCTATATTACTTAAGGTTTTGATTCATGTTTAATTATAGGTTCCCTCATTTAATTACAAATTAAAGACAATAATCAAGCCTCCCTCTAAACCACTGTCTGAGACTAATGAATTTCCTATTCGTCACAGCGGGAAGCTTCCCTAATCTATTTCCTCACCCCGAGACCAGGTTGAGTGCCTTTCTTACATGTTCTCATAACACGATGTTTTTTTCCTTCATAGCCCTTAACATGATCATAATTATTTCAGAGATCGATGCAATTAGCAGCTGAACTCTGTCTTCCCTCCTGTCCCCTTCTAAGCCCCACGTGGGCACAGACCCGGACCCACCCTGTTTAATGCATGCCAGTGATAATGGCTCAGTAAATATCTGTGGACCGCATGTGAAATGAAAGTCAGTGTTACATCCCAAAACTAGTGCTACAAAACTTCTATTACAGAACACTCAAAAGTGTTGTTGCTGGTCAAAACCAGCTGAAGAACTACCTGTCTGTGAATTAAATGTAAGTTCAAAACACATCCCACTTAACAATAAACACTCAACTGCAAATAGTAGAGCAAAAAGTCAGCACTTAGGATATTTTACCTGTACACAAAGTGTTTGGGAAGCTTAGGTTAATGCTTTTGAGTAGATGGAGTGAATGAGCACACTGAAAAGAAAACAAATTCTGGCTTGGGAGTTTGTTTTAACTCATCACAGGGACCAAAAGTGTGCAATTAAAGATATTAATGCCTCACAGGGAAAGTAGTGTTATACCTTGAAATACATGACTTTTGAATGGTGATCCCATTATGGAATACAAATCGAGCCTTACAGCTGGTCACTCTACAAAGATGTTCTGAGAGAGATTCATTAGTTCTTTTGTACGGTTTTGCAGTGGGCCAAGCACTATATGAGATGCTTTTCTCTCCCTTTTATGTTATGTGAGTACGAAATCTCAATGTAGATGCTTATATAGTTCACTCTATAAAGCACAGCTGTGAGATTATTGCTTACTATTACATTAAAGAAAGAAACACAATCGAGAGGCCTGGATACAGTGAATAACTGATGAGAGCTATGATTGAAATGACTTTTTCCACATTTCCAAATGTAGTAGCAAAAAGGAGGTCATTTGCATATGCTATGGGAGTGGAATACAATCTTAATAATTTGTGTATTTTAAACCAAATCTGATTTTTGCTATTATTATCTGTGTTAATCAAACTGTAAATTCACAATTTCCTGTTGTTATTATTCTAGTCTCCATCTCTTTATTTTGAAAAATTAGAAATTGAGTATCATTGACGTTATTTAAAATCAAATGTTGACATACACATTTCATTACTGAGCCAATTCCTTCACTTAACAAAACAGAGCCAGTTTTAGGAAGAAAGAGAAAGGAGAAGGAAAGGGAGGAAAAAAGCAAGAAGAGGGCTGAGGGATGGAGGAGAAAGAGAGAAAAGGAAGAAAGGAAGGAGGGAGGAGGGAAGGAAAAGATCTTAACACCCTTAACATGCTAATTTAACGCTAAAGCTAGCCCTCTGCTGCAGCCTGCTGGCAGACTGGAGAACTACAAGTGAGAAAACTGCTGGCAATAAAAAATTTATTATACATGCTTCGTTTTAAATCCAGCAGTCTCAAATAATTTTACTACACATAATCCAGTGGGATATACATGAAACAAAACATGTTGTTTCTCAATTAAGAAGTGAGCTAACTCTGCAAACGGATTTATAAATATCGTAATATACTTCCTTACAATAGGACACAGATTGATATTCCAAATTAGAAAGTAATAACCAGATTCCTAGCCAAACTGCATTAGTTAACCGCTCACTTCAAAGAAACTCATTTTTTACACAGATAAAACCATGACGGGGACAGAGCACTGTATAAGGAGAGACTGTGCCGAACATCATTTTTGAGGATCCATATTCGACCACAAGTTCTGAGACTACATCTGAGTATTTAAAATATCAGAAGGCTTTGTAAAAAGGACAAAGCATATATTGTAAAATGTCCAGAAATTTGTTTCGGGGAATTCCAGGTGGAAGCAGACAGGATGAGGTTTAGGGGTAAACTCTTTCTCTATTTAGGCAAGGCTCACTGGTGAATGCTCTTAGTCAAAACTCAAGAACTCACCCACACATCAGACATGGGTGAGGAAGTCATGGGATGTTAAATACATGTTTAATGATATAAGGGAATTTTTAATTTGGAGAAAAAGCTTTCTGTCAAGGATACACGTACACATCACAGAATTATTTTATGACACTATGTTTTTCTTACTTGGTTGGAGGATGGGACTTTAGAGCTTCTGGAACAGGGAAAAAGAAGCATTGAAGTAGAGAGGCTAATGTTGGTTGCAAAGATCTCCATGTAGATGATGATGACCCAAGACAAAAGGCACTGTGGGAACAGTGACCTGACCCTGAGTTAAGCTTTCTTTCCTTACTGCAATTCTCTTATAATATCTTCAAATTTTCAGTTCAGTTTTAATCACTTCAACTAGTTGAAGACTTGGCTTCCAGAATTAAAAATGAAATCCCTCAGAATAAAAATTTAGAATAAAAATTTTAATGTAATAGGTTGTGCACAACTTCTGAATTTTTCTTTGTCTCTCAACATGCAAAGTATGCAGGAAATTTTGAAATAAATGAGGGTGTCATGGATTAGAAGTTGAATACAGAATGACTTAATTTCAAGAGAATCATCTTTGGTGTGTGAATGGAGAAAAATCTCTCTTAGTGACAAAGGAGCAGTTCTTGGTGACTGTGGAGAGGGAACATTTGAATGAGATTTTAAAACCTTCCTGTTCTAAAGAATTATAATAAATCAATACCAACAATAATATCATTTAATAACTAAGTGGTATGTCCATGCTAGAACTAAATTCCTAATAATCCTCACATTTTATCAGGTGCCCTTATTATATTTATAAAGACAAAAACCAACCTTGGAATGGCAACACTCTTGCCTTACCCATGGTATCTCCTCAGCAATGTTTCCTGTAGTAAGGTAGGAGCCATACTCGTTGGTTCTCGAAACAACAGGGAGTCATTCTGGATTTTCCATAAGACACTATCATCTCAAGCCCCTTTTTAAAAAGTAGGGGGAGGGATGCCTGGGTGGCTCAGTTGGTTAAGCTTCTGCCTTTGGTTCAGGTCAGGATCCCAGGGTCCTGCGATCCAGTCCTGCATTGGGCTCCCGCTCAACAGGCAGCCTGCTTCTCCTTCTGACCTCCCCCCTTATGAACTTTCTCGCTCTCACTCTCTCTCTCTCTCAAGTAAATAAATAAAATCTTTAAAAAAAGGAGAGTGAGAAATATACACATAATATATATATTATATATGTAATATATTATATATATGTAATATATTTTATATATATACATATATATATATATATATAATTTCTTCCAACACCATTTGGGATAAGGATGTGATATATAAATGACTATAAATCTATAAATGGTTTATGGTACATTGACTAAAACACTATAACATGGCTACAGTTAAGCTTAAAAAAGAACTACATAACCATTAGTCAAATAAATCAAGATAAAATGGTAAGAAACAATTCATAACCATTTTTAAACAACAATTAATCATCAGTGAGGTATTATCATTATATAAACATGAAAAACAGATGGAAGGAAATGGGCTAATAGTTTTCTGGTTTCTTCCCCAAAACGGTGTTTGATGTTATCATGTTTGTGTGATAAAGAAATGCACGCATAGGCATCCATTCAGAATCTCCAGGAACCAGATGCCAAGACAGGATTCGGCACACCCAGGATTTGTTGGGAGGAGGCCCAGGAAGGATGAGGATGAGGACTCAGGGAAGGCAAGCAGGTCCGCAGACAGCCCTGCAATCCTAACCACCTGTGAAGGGGAGGGAAGAGATGGAGGAAAGGTCCTGCATCTCAGGCTGCTGTGTCACCATAAGAAAGTTTGGACCATGCTAATGGGGAGCCCTTGAGCTGAAGCCACCGCTTAGCAGAGGCCTATGTTTGGCAGGAAGAGGCCATAGGTGTACCTTTTCTTGCAGAAGGTGGCAAGGGAATAGCCCTGGGGAAGAGGGGCTTCAGCATGAACACAGTGTGGGATCCCAGAGGTTCCTGGGGCTCTCATTCCATCCCCCAGAAGCCGGTCTGGGCTGTGCTGTCAGGGCCACCGCAGCGTATGCATACCTCATGAAGTTTGGGCTGTTTCTTCCAGTGTCATGGATCCTGGATCCATGTCCACCTGGATCATGGTCTGCCCCAGTTGTTCTGGGTTTTGTCTTCTTTCTCCCACAGTTTAATTATATATGTGATTCCCACAGAAATTTGTGTACCAGTGATTTTTTTATTCTCTCCAGTTATTTTTTTCTTAAGATTTTATTTATTCATTTGACAGGAAGGGATAGAGAGAGAGAGAGAGAGAGAGAGAGCTTGCATAAGCAGGGGGAGGGGAAGAGGGAGAAGCAGGATCTCCTTTGAACAGAGAGCTCTATGCAGGGCTCAATCCCAGGACCCTTGGATCATGACCCCAGCGGAAGGCAGTCACTTAAAGGCTGAGCCACCCAGGTGCCCCTAATTCTCTCCAGTTTTTACCCTGTGACCTGGTCTCTCAATTGAAATTGTATGTTGCTTACTAACAATGACAATTTTTTAATTCTATCCATAAGGACTTTGAGTGCGGGGTCGGGGTGGGGAGGGATGCCAAATGAACTTGAAAAGAAAAAATCCATAAAAATAAAAAGCAAGAAGTAAAATGGAAATAACCCTTATTGGGGTGCCAGTGTAGCTCAGTCATTAAGCGTCTGCCTTCCGCTCAGGTAATGATCTCAGGGTCCTGGGATCAAGCCCCACATGAGGTTCCCTGCTCAGCGGGGAACCTGCTTTTCCCTCCCCCACACCCCCTCCTTGTATTCCCTCTCTCACTGTCTATCTCTCTCTGTCAAATAAATAAATAAAATCTTTTTGTAAAAAGGAAATAACCCTTGTCAAGGGCTTAGGAGCCCCTAGTGTAGCGAGGAAAGCATCAGTCCCCTCTTATATTCCAGCTCTCATATTTTTGGTTTGCAAGTGGGAGAGAACTCCCGTGCTTCTTGGACTCTGTAATAATCTCCTGCTGGTATTACTGGTTTTAAGAAAGTACATTACATTTCACAAATTATTGTTTCCTTAAATCTGATAAGGCAGCTCATTTGCATGCACACTGTTTCTCTTCTCCTTTCTGAATAAGGAATCGTCCATAATGGATCTAAGCTTTCTAATATAAAACTCATCTTAAATACCTTCCGTGTACCTTAAATGCTAAATGGAAAAAACAGAGTTAATAATTTTTTCCTCCTTTTAATTATTATCCACTTGAGAGGAATATTTTCTGCTTAAAATAATTTTAAGAGGTAGCCAGGTGAAGAGCCTTCTTTATTAGTTGAATTGTAGCAAATAGAGAATAAAAAGAATTCTTGGGCAGGTTTTGATGGAACAACTGGAGTGGCCATTGGCCAGAGACTCCTCTCTAAATTTACTGAAGAAGAGAATTTGTTAATCTTGAGTCCTTCATATATTGGTTAAGGAAAAACAATGGTCTAGACAGAGATTTTAAATTTGTATCGTAGCAGACGTACCACTTAGACTACCTTTGACTGCCTGATTAAAATGGATCAAGCAATAAGAGCAGGTTAATAATTCTCATCTACAAAGTCAGAAACAGATTGTATCCGGGTCCACTGAAAAATCGTTATGTCATAGCCCTGAGTTGCTTCTCCTCACCTTCACCTCATGTTATTAAGATGATTCTGCCCATGGAGACCGGCCATCCTCATGTCCAATAATGGAAGGAGGGAACAAAGTTCCCTCTTTACAATTCCCTCTTTGAACTAGGGAGGAAAATCTCTCACAGAAGAATCCCAGAAAACATCTATCCTTTTCGTATCTCCTTCACAATATCTGGATCGTTTGGCAACATCAGTCCCAATTCCTTGCAAAGTAGGGTGGGAGTACCCTAATTCATTTGGCCCAATCGTGACTCATTTCTTTTGTCGGTGAGCATTGCCCAGCAATACCAGTGCAAAATGGAAGTTCTGGTACCAAAGAGTAATAAAGTTGGGCAAACAGCAATCAGTGTGGGCAGTGAACTCTGCCTCCCACAGCAGAGAGCAAGTTTTGGAGTATCTTGCAGATGTTCCAAATACAAAATGCACAATATGTGAAACAGATGAAAGCAGGGGGCATCAGTTTAAGGAAGAGTGCTTCACTCCTCTGTGTACTTCTTTTCCCTGCTGTGACTCCTCAGGCACCTCTGCTCAAAGCTTAGTACATTTGAAAACCACTGCCCTAGAATTTAAATAACTACACAAACAATTAAATGGAAACTACACTGTGACCAAATAGGATTCATCCCAGAATGCAAAGATGGTTAACTTAGAAAGTGAATGAATGTACCTTGCTATATGTATGAGTAAAAAATAGAAGGATAAAAATAAATTCTTAAATAGCATTCCTTAGTAGAATATATATAACTGGAGTCATCTTTGCAACGATTTTTATGCTTTCTATATTATATATATAACCAGTGACAAAAGAAGGTTTCGGACCTAAATGTTGAAAGAGGAGAAGAAGAAGAAGAAGGAGGAGGAGGAGGAGGAGGAGAAAGGAAGAAAGAGAGAAAGAATAGAAGTATTCCTATGTATTCCTATTATGTTCAGGAACAAGAGAAGAATATTTGGTATCAATTAGTCTAGAAAACTGAACTCTACATTAAAAACAGTATAAGTATATATACATATATATGTGAAAAAGGCAAGGTGTATATATATATATATATATATATATATATATATATACTCTACATTAAAAAACAGTATAAGTTTATACATATATATATAGAGAGAAAAGCCTATATATATATGGAAAAAGCAAATTTCATCATCTGTAGATGACATCAGATTAATATTCACGTTAGTGCTCTAAGAATAAATTCCACCTGAACCATGCATGACCCATATGAAAGAATCCCCTTCCTTAGTCTTTAAGCTCTCTTATTTTATCATCTCATTAGGCACTCATAGGTACTCACTTAAAAAAAATGAATTAATTGAATGAGTGGATATTTCTATAGCAAGACCTACTCAACCAGCTGCTAATAGGCTGACTTCTGGGTAAGCAATGGCATTTGAGCTGAAATTTTTGGAGGTTCTTGCTACCATTGGGACAGTGCTAGAGTGATAGCAAAAGAGATGAAGGGAGATCATGAATTCAGGGTATATTTTGAATATAGTTTCATAGTTTGTCCCCAAAGTGTACTCTAAGACAAAGATTCAAGTGTAAGTAGTCTATCTGGGAGGTACAGGGCACACAAATGAGGCGGGGAAGTAAAACATGAAAGGAGGACAGTGAGTAATAGGATGTGATTAAGCCAACAACTACAATAGTCAACCAGAGCTTACTCTCCTGGGGAGATTCTGGAAAACATTTCAGAGTTATTCTACCCAAGGAGTCAGGATCTGGAGTACTTATACACCAATCCCTGAGAGTCATTGGTTGAGATCTGCTGAGTGGGAGATGGGGAGGAGGGATGAATGGCAGTGCTAATTCCCCAGGTCCTCCAGCTACTTTTTGAGGGTGGGCAGAGTGGATGTCTATGTTCAGGGAGAGCCCTCAGACTTAGAGAGGCAGATACTCTAGCTCTGGGATTTAGCAGAAGCATGCTGAAATGGCTGATATGCCACAGTTCTGGGAGGGGTGCAAAAGCCCATAGGGATTCGTGACAAATTGGACTGGGAAGTGTGGGGCCAAGAAAATTCCAGGGTTACTCCCTGGCTGCTGTGTGACTCCTAGGTTGGCTACGCTGAGATGGGGAAAAATTGGTAGATGATCAACATGGGACAAAGAAATTTGTAGAGGGACAGTCAAGTGGGGCTACATTCATATGAGGCAGCCCCCAGGAAACTCACAGACATTTTTGTTGGCACTGTGAGAAGCCCCAAGGTTTAGTGAGGTTATGTGTGGTCTCCATTCTCATGACTGGAATATTATTGGAAATATCAACTCATTTGTAGCTACCGGGAAACAATACCTAGAAATACGATTTACAAAATAAAAAGATTGCTGCAGTTTACAATCTTCAGAATTCTATAAACTGTGCAGAGAAACTAAGCATGAGCATCCATAAAATCAACAGCAACATTCAATCTTTTTGTTAAACTGTCATCAAACCACATGACAGTGGCCCTCAGATCTTCTTGGCTTCTCAGCAATCAAATATTAGATTTGTCTTACTTAATGGTCACGATATAAAATTAGATTAAATCATTAAATCTAACAATTTCAGTTCACATTTTGTTGGGTTCACCATTGTAAAAAGAGGTAATCTGGAGGGTTGCAAGTCTGCTGTTTTACAACTTTTCAAATGAGGCAATAAAGATCATGAGGTTGTCAACCCCGTCTGAAATATAAACCATTCATAGGCTGGAGAAAGGAAAACAAAGATTCTTCTATCTCATAAAAAGAAAAATCCTTACCCAGTCTTCCTAGTCATAAAACAATCCAAATTATAAGGAAAATAAATTTAAAAGGAAATATGACAGAATTTTCTAGCAATATCTTCACCATAACCTTGAAAACACTGACTCCAGTTACCATCTCCTTTCTGTCTCTTCAGTATATCAGCTGACAGCTAAAATTGGCCACCATCCCCTCTCATTTGACTCCTCTCTGACCCGATTCAGGCTTCCAAGTGGGGTAACACAAAAGCAAAGCCAGCACTGGGCATTTGTTTACTTCTTTGTGTCTCAGCACAAACGATGATACCGCTAGAAAGAGTCTGGGGAATAATGTTTCTTTGTTATGGTGCAGCCTGCACACCTGCGGGGTCAGTGCCTGCATTGTTTTGTGGGTTTCTCCTATGCCAGACCAGATGAGAAAGCAATTCTTGTTATTGCTTCGTGATCCAATATACCAACTATTTTTATTTCCACAAAATGTGGGGTAGAAATATGTACACAACTGTGTACTTCAAAAATCTGGGCAGTTATTAATTTTTTTCTGTTTTACATTTTCTAACAGATGTTGATTAGGGAGATTCTGGACTGAAACGTTAATCAAGATGCTATGAGATCTCATCAACAAGTGCTGGTTTCACCATACACTATGAAAAATTGCTTCTATGAGAAAATTATTTGGAGAATTTTAATGAATTTTCCACCATTCTACCAAACAATTTTTTTTTCCATTTGGTTGACCAAATAGAAAAAAAAATTAAGCTGTAACAAAATTATCTGGAAAACAACTATTAAATAATTTGATTGAAAAAGTTGTTAATATATTCATCTCATGATGCATTATATATTTTAGACAGCATATATGCCACACCCTGGCATATATGAGTACAAAATTTATTACCCAAAATAATGCAATTTCTACTGAAGCTCACTCGATATGAACCAATTATAGTTAATATGCTGAAGGCATTAGTGATAAATAAGAATACAGAATTACTGTATTTCTGTGGATAATGACATAGTGTTCTACAATGCCATTGTGATGGTGACAGGGCACAGTGTAGGGTTCCAGTGGAAATACACAAGAAGAATCTTCCAATCTCACCAGCAGTCAAAAATTAAATTTGGCTACCAGACTTGAGATACAGTCTTATCCACTCTTAGATTCTGCACATTTCTTTTATGGGTTTGATTTCTGTGCTGTAAATTCCATGCCTCTTGGGAGCACTGAGAATTAACAGTTGTCATTTTTTGGCAGTTGGGGACAGGCACCAGGAAATGCAGTCTCCCATCATCTAGCTGGACTGCCAACACTTATACGGAGCACTTATAAACAATGAAACATCTATTTCATTTGTGCCACTGTTAGATAGTCTTGGACCTTAGGGATTTCTGAATTACAGATGGGACAGAAATCAGATTTCAACAGCTTTTGAGATCAAAATGTTCCTCTACATGGACAGAAATTCCTGCCTTGTATTTCCATAATTCCTTATGAACGTTTTAAAAAAGAATTAGCAATTATTTGAAGGCAATTATTTGATTCTGTTAGGGATATCTGCTACCTACGTAAACCTATGTCATACCTAGTACGACAATCTACTGTATTGGGAATTGCTCTGTTGTTTTCTAATCAAAGGCTCCATAAGACGCAGCAAGGGAAAGGATTTAGCATCAGAGAGAACAAAGTTTAACTCTAGGTTCTCACATTTAAAAGTGTTTATCTTTGAGCAAGCTATTTAAACTTTCAAAATTTTAAAAACCTTCCAGGTTTTTAATCTGTTTTTAATACATAACAGATTTTAAAGGATGGTCCAATAACAATATGTGGAAGTATCTAGTGCACTGAAGGCATAAAGTCCAATGTAAGGAGTGACAGGAGTCTAAAGGGAATGTGCACATGCGCGAGTAGGTGCGGCCAGCCCGCTACCATTTCTGCCTCTGGGGAGAGGACTGCTGCAGGAACAGCTGTTGCAGGTAGGGAAGGTGGCCCTGCCATGTAATCTGGAATGTAAAAGTTAGAACAGAGGGGCCTGAACTGTACCATACAATTCAGTTTATAGAAAGAGGGAAGAGTCTTTTTGAGCTCAATATGTTAATTTCATGTAAAAAAAAAAAAAAAAAAGCCTTGGGGATAGGCCTGCTGGAGAGATAGGAGTCAACAGTGGGGAAATGATGAGATAAAAAAGGAATGGGGCTCTGCATGAACCCCAAGGCAACCAGAAGTAGGCCTGGTGTAAGGGATGGAGGCAGCCGAAATTAAGGATCTCTCTGTGATGCAGTTCAATTTTTGCACCTTAGAAACAATATCCAATGATGTTTCCATTGTGTAATGTAATGCTCTGCCACTTGCCACCCTCTGGTATTCAGTAAAGGCTTATCAACCGCTAATTTCTTGCTGATCTTCCAATAACATAACCAGAAGGATTAAAGAGAGGGGGTTATGATCATGTGGGGCCAGAGAGAAGGGTTCAGAGAAAACTGGATCACCAGGAAAACACAGTGACTTGATGCCCAGGTACTTCCAAGGAGACTAGGAACACCTGGAATCCAAAGTTCAGTGTCACAGACCACAGACATAATATGAAAACAACATTGGAAATTTTCCAGCAATACAAAATTCTTCTAGTCTCCTTTTATCAAGGTGAGACTCATTTTGTACATTAAAAATAAAAGCCCCTTGGGGTGCCTGGGTGGCTCAGTGGGTTAAGCCTCTGCCTTTGGCTCAGGTGATGATCCAGGGTCCTGGGATCGAGTCCCGAATCGGGCTCTCTGCTCAGCGGGGACCCTGCTTCCTCCTCTCTCTCTGCCTACTTGTGATCTCTCTCTCTGTCAAATAAATAAATAAAATCTTTAAAATAAAATAAAATAAAATCCCCAATTCCAGAAGTTGAGAACATTTCAGTCTTAGAAAGAGTAAGTTGCAACTTATACAAATAGCTTGAGTTTGTTCTAAAGTAAGAAACTTTTAAAATTCTACAATTAAATTGATTTAATAAGCTTCATTTGGCATTACTCAAATACTGTTTTTCAAGAAGGAAACCAAATGACATAGAACCCCCTATCTGCGCCAGGCACCTTGAGTTATCTCATTTTGTTCTTGAACCACTTCTACCAGCAGAATATTGTTTCCATTTTAGAAATCAGACTGCTAATACAGTGAGCGGCTAAGCAACTTGCCTCAAGGAGTCATTCAGTGGTGGCAGAGCAGGGATTAAATCCTTGGTCCTAGGGGTGCCTGGGTGGCTTAGTGGGTTAAAGCCTCTGCCTTCAGCTCAGGTGATGATCCCAGGGTCCTGGGATCAAGCCCCACATCGGGCTCTCTCCTCAGTGGGGAGCCTGCTGCCTCCTCTCTCTCTCTGCCTGCCTCTCTGCCTACCTGTGATCGCTGTCTGTCAAATAAATAAATAAAATCTTAAAAAAAAAAAAAATCCTTGGTCCTTTGACTCTCCTGCCCCTCCCTGCCTGTTCCATGTCTCCCCAGCTGACTGGCAACTTCCCACACAAGGAAAGCAAGGCTAGTGCCTCATCATTGCAAATGCACACAAATACATTTAGTCTATTATAATTGCTCCCAGAGAAGAACGAGAGTCTGACTTCATTTAAGCAGCTTTAATTCTCTAGGAGCTACTTAATATCACCGCTATATGAAATGTAATACATTTTCCAGCTTAAAAACAGTGCTTGATCATTACCAAATGCATTAGAAAATATTTACTAATATCTGAATTGCACAGAATAATGATAAATTTATTGAATACTTCTAAATGCCAGACACTGTACTAAGTACTTTACATAGATTACATCATTTAACGCTCACAAAATCCACAAGGTCGGTATTAATGTTTTCTGCATTTTACATTCGAGGGCATTGAGACTTAGAGGAGGTAATTTGCCAAAGGTCATGCAATTTGATCAGGCATGCCAGGTGGTACCCTTCCACTTTTAATCAACATGCTAAAACTTCTCCAACATAAAACGTTACCAGGTGCAGAACACAAACCCTAACCTCTATCTTTCTTCTGTAACGCAAAATTCACACCAAATAACAAGAAAATTATACATTATCAATATTCACAAAAACCTAGGGAACAGAAAAAAAACAAGAGAATGTGAGGCATCTGAGTTAGTACTGAGTTCTGCTCTACCCCATCTGTGTTCCTTCCCTCCCCAGGCACCACAGAAAGCAAGACAACTGGAGGGGTTAAATAACTTCCCAGCTACCCAGAGCCAAGTGTCCTGACTCTTAGGCCAAAGAATCTTCTAGCACAAACCTCAAGACCTGATAGAAGTTAGGCTACATCTAGGCTAGAAGTTAGGCTAGAAGTTAGGCTGAAGAAATCCAAATAGCAAATTATGCTTTCAGAATTATCTTATTTTGAAGGTAACTTTGTTTTAAAGAAATTTCCAGCAACATCCTTTTAGAAAGATTTGTCAAAGAAATTATTGATTGATGGGGTCATGACTTTCCTACATACCTTAATAGGATAATTCAAACTTTAGGTCTTGCATATGAAAATGAACAAGCTGTTTCCTTTCTTCTTTTTCTCCCCCACAGGTGTGACTTTATGATTCCAGTCTCTATTATCAACCCAAGGCTCTAAAGGGTATCATTGCCTTGAAAAAGAGAAAATTCTATATGGAGTTACATATTTATTTCTAAATATGGGATAATACTTTGATACAAGGTTTGATTAAAATCTCTCCATGGTATGTAATCTTTGGCACTGAATCTTTGTTGCTTATTTATTTATTCATTTATTTTTAAATTTATTTATTTGACAGATAGATCACAAGTAGGCAAAGAGGCAGGCAGAGAGAGGGGGGGAAGCAGGCTCCCTGTTGAGCAGAGAGCCCGATGCAGGGCTTGATTCCAGGGCCCTGGGATCATGACCTGAGCCGAAGGCAGAGGTTTTAACCCACTGAGCCACCCAGGCGCCCTTTTGCTGCTTATTTAAAACTTGTGTTCCAGAGGGTTTCATCTGGGGTCTGTGGATCATGGAGTCTCTTTTCATTAATGGAGCATCAGAGAGTTGTTCAAGTTGATCCCACTTGCAGAGCTTCTGCACATGCAGTATAAAACCACCAGTAGTATTAGTATGGATATATATATAATAACTGTTAGGTATGATGATCACTAACTAAACTTCCAAACTTAGCAAACCTTGTATTTTATTTCTTTGCATCTCCTACATTTCTTAGCAATTACAATCCAATCCACACAGTAGGTTAAATATTCAGTAAGTGAAAAAATAAAAGATATAGCTCAATTTGATGAAGATATTTGGTGTCTCTTTGGGAAAGTGGACCAAGTACCCTGTCATGTCAACATGGTAAAGACTGCTAATTGTCATCTCAAATTCATTCTCTCCTTCATCCAGAGTAATAAAGTTTAAGACTGCCAATTTAGAAATAATGTTTATCAACCATCCCCAAAGAGATATGTAATCAGATGACTGCATTAAAGCCAATGGGACTGAATACAAGTGATGTTTGCAATGTGTGGGTATTTTTCAGTTTAAAACACAAGCCACTTACCTTAGAGTTCTTCTCTTTCTCCTTTGTTCTGTGAAATAGACACAGTTAGGACCCAGTCTCAACTATGCAGGTGAAGAGAATGTCTAGGGGATGGCCAAACAACAAAATTGTGGAAGTAGGTCCTAGGAATAGAGCCACCCTCCCAATCAAGACCATTCACCTCAAAGAAAGACATATTTGCTCTGTGTTTGAGGTCCATTTGTTATGTGAACTTAGCTTCACCTTAACTTTAATGACTGCTCCCATCAATAAAGGGCTAACTCCTGATTCCTGTGCCCAAGGAGGCTTGTACAATACTCACTATTTTTATTATTAAAAATTAATTATAATCACCTTGTGTAAGGTTTTGTTTTATTTGGCATTGTTAAGTAACTGCATTCCCTACCATATGTGAGGGATTAAAATGAGAGCAGAATGAACTATATAAAGTTTATGCTGTCATAAATTCACTTTTCAAACCACACTAAGGCTTTTACTGTCAATTGATCTTCCTACTCCATGTTAGTATAACAGAAAGGCTTTTCTTTTTTTAAAGAAGAGAACAACGGTACTCAGTAAATGCACTTAATTTTTCATACTGAAGTCAAACAATTATTTGGACAAAAAAAAGAAAGGGAGACCTGTGATTACTTCTAACTATTAATACTTATTTTTAAAAGGTAAGTTCAAAGTGACAGATTTTATTGAGGCAAAAGCACTTGAAAAATCATCATTCAGGTTGAATCACACGAAGGTCTGAAAACTATGCATATAAATCAATCAATGCACCTACCAATTTAGGGAAACTGGAGTAGGACAGAAAAGTTCTACCAGTCTGTAGTGCTGAGTTTTGTTAGGGGTAAAAGTTACCACTTTTTTGCCCGTTTGCCTAAGAAATTACTTTTGTAACTCTATACATTTTAAGAAATCAGGTGGGTGTTATGAAAGTAACTAAGCTTCAACAATCTGCAATATTGATGTCATTCCGTAGTAAACATTCTCCAAGAAAAAAGGTCTTGCTCCCATGGTACCACAGGGTTACTTCAGGGTTAAAGTGACTTGTTCCATGTGTGAATTTCAAAGGAAAAAAATAAGGTGTGGCTCCACTCACAAAGTGCCTTGTCAACAAAGTACTAATATTTCCTCCAGGGTTTTGTTTGCTTTTTACCTCAACACACAAAATCAGTTCACATGACTTTAAAATAATTGCTCGTTAGACAAACCAATACAGTTTTGAATTCAGGAACTCTCAAGGGGACCCCTCAGTTTCTCACACCTTGAGAATCTCTGCC
Organism: Enhydra lutris kenyoni; assembly: GCF_002288905.1. NCBI lineage: Eukaryota > Metazoa > Chordata > Mammalia > Carnivora > Mustelidae > Enhydra > Enhydra lutris. The sequence continues at coordinate 34,535,270 of NW_019154085.1, read as the reverse complement.
TTAGGCTAAATGGTAAGTATTAAATAAATAATACAACAATGGAGGTAAGATGAGTGCAGGTTGACTTAATTTGCTGGCTCATTGATGTAATCAAGAACTCAGATACTTTCCATTTTTACCACTGTGCTATTCTCAGAGGGTGTGCCTTTCCTTCTTGGCTGGTTTCCTCATGGTCCTAGAGCAGCCATAGTGCCAGACATCAATAATAAAGACCAGAGACAGAAGGAAAGTTTTATTTCATGAACAGTTTTAAGAGTTAAAAATAATTTTAAGATTTTGGGTTATGCTCACTAACCCAAAATGAATAATGTGTATTCTCTCACCAATCAACTGGATGGAATCACCATGCTTAGTCTTCACACACACACACACACACACACACACACACACAGAGATATAGATACAGATATCTTTCAATATGTGTATTCCCTTCAAATTTACAATTCTACTTTCAGATATTTTTTCCTAATGCAAGTATCAGACATGTAAAAATATTAATGCTTTTTGATATTTTACATAATTTACATTTACAATTACAAATATTGGCATTTTTATGTTAATGTGTAATTTTAAAAATTCAGTGGCCCAATCATAAGAAATTGGTTGAATAAATTTTTTGTGCATCTATCAATGGAATGCTTTAGAATCATTAAAAGTGATGATACAGAATTACACTTATTAGTATGGGAATCTGCTCAGAGCATATTGTTATATAAAAAAGGAAATTTACAGAATATGGTACATAATGTGAGCCTGCTTTTATAAAATATATCCGGTGAGGGGTGCCTGTATGGCTCAATCATTTATGCATCCAACTCTTTTTTTTTTTTTTTTTTTTTTGGCTCAGGTCATGATCTTAGGGTCCTGAGAATTGAGCCCCCCATCCAGCTCCATGCTCACATGGAGCCTGCTTCAGACTTGCTCCCCCTCCCCCCTGCCTCCTGCTTGCGTGCTCTCTCTCTAAAAAATAAAATAAAAATAAGTTAAGGATAAAAAAATAAAATATATCTAATGATGTGAGTAAAACATGTCAGAAAAATCACATATGAAAATAATCCTAGTGGACATCTTTGGGTCATCATATTGCAGGTCATTTCATTTCCTTTTTCATACTTTCCTGAATTATCTGATTTGTTGATAAAGGCATATTGTTTAATTATGAACACATTATTTTATAATAATTTAGCAAATCTATTTTATCTTGAAATAAGTGGATGCAATGCAGAAAATTTTCTAGTTCACTAATATCATTTAAATATATTTCAAAGGCATTTTAAGAACTAATTATTTTCAATAACTTCCTTTCCTTCTCAACAGAGAAAAGATGTTACAAGTTTTTAAAAAATTATTATGTATATACAATTGTTAAGTAATTTAATGGGACCAATTTTTATTCTGCATGATTTCACAGTAGTATCAGTGTAAATAGAAATCATCAATCACATTTGAAAGTCTTTCTGGTCCACATTTCCTTAAATCAAAATTAAGATTTGTCTAAGTTCTATAAAAACTGTAAACTATGCCTTCAGTCCCTCTGTAACTGTATGGAAAGCATAGAAATCACAATTTTACTTGAGGTCATGTGTGAACAGGCAGCTGTTTGTGGAATTATGAGTTTAATATCAAATATAATCTTTATTTTTTATTTGAGTGTAGTTGACATATAATGTTCCATTAATTTCATGTGTAAAGAGTGATTAGACAAGTTTATGCATTATGACATGCTCACTGCAAGTGTAGCTACCATCTGTCACCATACAATGCGATGACAATGTCATTGACTCCTTCCTTCTGCTGTGCCTTTTATTCCCATAATCTTTTCACTTAATTTGAGCACTTGCAACCCCCTATTCAAGACCTGTTGCTTTAATTTACCTATTTAGAGGTCAAGATAATGTCTATCTGCAGTTTTACTCTTGATTTTTCATGTCTAGTACTAACATTGTCTAGTATTATTCATTCATTCATTCCCTGAAATGACTGACTACCTAACATGTCCTGAGTAGAGGATGGGCCCCAAGGGTACAAAAATAAATGAGAGAAGTCCTGCTCAGACAAATGTAAGAGATGGGGCTGATGACATTGTCTTTTTGTTGTTGCTTACCTGAAATAAGTAAGCAACGATGCGATAGGAGCCAGCTCGTGGAAGGAGAGGCCGATACTCGAGGAAATAAATGTCTGAGAGTCTATTTGCTCTGTAAAGTGGGAAGCAATGCCCACAGCTGAGGCCCGGCAAGGATTATGGAAGAGGAGGCAGGCGCATGCCGGAACCCAGGAAGAGAGGGATGAAACAGGAGATATTCTCATGGGGAAAAGTCAAAGAAATGAACCAGTAACAAGAAGACAGATAGCTGAAATTAAATTTGTCATAATTTCAAAACAACTATGGGGATAAATAAGTGTGATTATGCCAGAGCAGAAAGCATGAAATGAAAATAGAAAGCAAAATAAGAAGACAAGGACAGACTTGGAAACAGCGGAGTTTGCAGAGATCTGTGACACTACTACCATTTCTGAGCTCAGTGCAACAAGTAGAATCAACAGTCATCAACGTGTCATTGTACGACTCTCTGTCCCTTTTCTACTTTGTATTTGTGCTCACAGCTTCATTGATGTGTCAATAATTTATGCTAGCATTTAAATGGAAAACATAATTTAAGAACAAACTATGATTATGTGATGTGTCATTAAGTAAATTAGAAAGTGGTGGTTAAACTAAGATAAGTAGTGAAGACAGTAGGCAAAAATACCTGCAACATTAATCACACAATAGAAAGATGTTTTGCCGAGAATATAAATGTTACCTTAATGTATTCTGGTAATTATGGATAAGAATTAAAAATAGCACCATGTTCCTACAGGAAAAAAATTAGATGTTAATATTAAAGTTTCAGAAAGTGATAAAAAGAAGACATTTTAATAAAAATTCAAAATTTCAGTCTTCTAAAGCAGTTGTTTATTTGGGTACAACTAATATATGAAATGGAGATAAAGTTTTATTTTGGTGCTATATTTTTGTGTGCCCTGCATTTTCCACCCCATGCTCGAACTTAAAGAATCCTGAACTTCATTCCTGTCAATGAATAAATGACAGACAAATAGCCTGAAATGAAATGCTTATGTATCAACAGGGAATGGACCATTATGTAATGATGTAAGAATCCATAATCTTTAGCCCACAGATAGCAAAGGTCATGGTTTTTTTTTTTTTAATTTTATTTTTTATAAACATATAATATATTTTTATCCCCAGGGGTACAGGTCTGTGAATCGCCAGGTTTACACACTTCACAGCACTCATCATAGCACATACCCTCCCCAATGTCCATAATCCCACCCCCCCAACCCTCCTCCCCCCATTAACCCTCAGTTTGTTTTGTGAGATTAAGAGTCACTTATGGTTTGTCTCCCTCCCAATCTCATCTTGTTTCATTTACTCTTCTCCTACCCCCTTAACCCCTCATGTTGCATCTCCTCTCCCTCATATCAGGGAGATCATATGATAGTTGTCTTTCTCCGATTGACTTATTTCGCTAAGCATGATACCCTCTAGTTCCATCCACGTCGTCGCAAATGGCAAGATTTCATTTCTTTTGATGGCTGCATAGTATTCCATTGTGTATATATACCACATCTTTATCCATTCGTCTGTGGATGGACATCTAGGTTCTTTCCATAGTTTGGCTATTGTAGACATTGCTGCTATAAACATTCGGGTGCACGTGCCCCTTCGGATCACTGCGTTTGTATCTTTAGGGTAAATACCCAGCAGTACAATTGCTGGGTCATAGGGTAGTTCTATTTTCAACATTTTGAGGAACCTCCATGCTGTTTTCCAGAGTGGTTGCACCAGCTTGCATTCCCACCAACAGTGTAGGAGGGTTCCCCTTTCTCCGCATCCTCGCCAGCATCTGTCATTTCCTGACTTGTTAATTTTAGCCATTCTGACTGGTGTGAGGTGGTATCTCATTGTGGTTTTGATTTGTATTTCCCTGATGCTGAGTGATATGGAGCACTTTTTCATGTGTCTGTTGGCCATCTGGATGTCTTCTTTGCAGAAATGTCTGTTCATGTCCTCTGCCCATTTCTTGATTGGATTCTTTGTTCTTTGGGTGTTGAGTTTGCTAAGTTCCTTATAGATTTTGGACACTAGCCCTTTATCCGATATGTCATTTGCAAATATCTTCTCCCATGCTGTCAGTTGTCTTTTGGTTTTGTTAACTGTTTTCTTTGCTGTGCAAAAGCTTTTGATCTTGATAAAATCCCAATAGTTCATTTTTGCCCTTGCTTCCCTTGCCTTTGGCGATGTTCCTAGGAAGATGTTGCTGCGGCTGAGGTCGAAGAGGTTGCTGCCTGTGTTCTCCTCAAGGATTTTGATGGATTCCTTTCTCACATTGAGGTCCTTCATCCATTTTGAGTCTATTTTCGTGTGTGGTGTAAGGAAATGATCCAATTTCATTTTTCTGCATGTGGCTGTCCAATCTTCCCAACACCATTTGTTGAAGAGGCTGTCTTTTTTCCATTGGATATTCTTTCCTGCTTTGTCGAAGATTAGTTGACCATAGAGTTGAGGGTCTATTTCTGGGCTCTCTATTCTGTTCCATTGATCTATGTGTCTGTTTTTGTGCCAGTACCATGCTGTCTTGATGATGACAGCTTTGTAATAGAGCTTGAAGTCCGGAATTGTGATGCCACCAACTTTGGCTTTCTTTTTCAATATTGCTTTGGCTATTCGAGGTCTTTTCGGGTTCCATATAAATTTTAGGATTATTTGTTCCATTTCTTTGAAAAAAATGGATGGTACTTTGATAGGAATTGCATTAAATGTGTAGATTGCTTTAGGTAGCATAGACATTTTCACAATATTTATTCTTCCAATCCAGGAGCATGGAACATTTTTCCATTTCTTTGTGTCTTCCTCAATTTCTTTCATGAGTACTTTATAGTTTTCTGTGTATAGATTCTTAGTCTCTTTGGTTAGATTTATTCCTAGGTATCTTATAGTTTTGGGTGCAATTGTAAATGGGATGGACTCCTTAATTTCTCTTTCTTCTGTCTTGTTGTTGGTGTAGAGAAATGCAACGGATTTCTGGGCATTGATTTTATATCCTGACACTTTACTGAATTCCTGTACAAGTTCTAGCAGTTTTGGAGTGGAGTCTTTTGGGTTTTCCACATATAGTATCATATCATCTGCGAAGAGTGATAGTTTGACTTCTTCTTTGCCGATTTGGATGCCTTTAATTTCCTTTTGTTGTCTGATTGCTGAGGCTAGGACTTCTAGTACTATGTTGAATAGCAGTGGTGATAACGGAATCCCTGCTGTGTTCCTGACCTTAGCGGAAAAGCTTTCAGTTTTTCTCCATTGAGAATGATATTTGCGGTGGGTTTTTCATAGATGGCTTTGATAATATTGAGGTATGTGCCCTCTATCCCTACACTTTGAAGAGTTTTGATCAGGAAGGGATGCTGTACTTTGTCAAATGCTTTTCAGCATCTATGGAGAGTATCATATGGTTCTTGTTCTTTCTTTTATTAATGTGTTGTATCACATTGATTGATTTACGGATGTTGAACCAACCTTGCAGCCCTGGAATAAATCCCACTTGGTCGTGGTGAATAATCCTTTTAATGTACTGTTGAATCCTATTGGCTAGTATTTTGGCGAGAACTTTTGCATCTGTGTTCATCAAGGATATTGGCCTGTAGTTCTCTTTTTTGATGGGATCTTTGTCTGGTTTTGGGATCAAGGTGATGCTGGCCTCATAAAATGAGTTTGGAAGTTTTCCTTCCATTTCTATTTTTTGGAACAGTTTCAGGAGAATAGGAATTAGTTCTTCTTTAAATGTTTGGTAGAATTCCCCCAGGAAGCCGTCTGGCCCTGGGCTTTTGTTTGTTTGGAGATTTTTGATGACTGTTTCAATCTCCTTACTGGTTATGGGTCTGTTCAGGCTTTCTATTTCTTCCTGGTTCAGTTGTGGTAGTTTATATGTCTCTAGGAATGCATCCATTTCTTCCAGATTGTCAAATTTGTTGGCGTAGAGTTGCTCATAGTATGTTCTTATAATTGTCTGTATTTCTTTGGTGTTCGTTGTGATCTCTCCTCTTTCATTCATGATTTTATTGATTTGGGTCCTTTCTCTTTTCTTTTTGATAAGTCTGGCCAGGGGTTTATCGATCTTATTAATTCTTTCAAAGAACCAGCTCCTAGTTTCGTTGATTTGTTCTATTGTTTTTTTGGTTTCTATTTCATTGATTTCTGCTCTGATCTTTATGATTTCTCTTCTCCTGCTGGGTTTAGGGTTTCTTTCTTGTTCTTTCTCTAGCTCTTTTAGGTGTAGGGTTAGGTTGTGTACCTGAGACCTTTCTTGTTTCTTGAGAAAGGCTTGTACCACTATATATTTTCCTCTCAGGACTGCCTTTGTTGTGTCCCACAGATTTTGAACCATTGTGTTTTCATTATCATTTGTTTCCATGAATTTTTTCAACTCTTCTTTAATTTCCTGGTTGACCCATTCATTCTTTAGAAGGATGCTGTTTAGTCTCCATGTATTTGGGTTCTTTCCAAATTTCCTCTTGTGATTGAGTTCTAGCTTCAGAGCATTGTGGTCTGAAAATATGCAGGGAATGATCCCAATCTTTTGATAACGGTTGAGACCTGATTTAGGACCGAGAATATGATCTATTCTGGAGAATGTTCCATGTGCACTAGAGAAGAATGTGTATTCTGTTGCTTTGGGATGAAATGTTCTGAATATATCTGTGATGTCCATCTGGTCCAGTGTGTCATTTAAGGCCTTGATTTCCTTGTTGATCTTTTGCTTGGATGATCTGTCCATTTCAGTGAGGGGAATGTTAAAGTCCCCTACTATTATTGTATTATTGTCGATGTGTTTCTTTGATTTTGTTATTAATTGGTTTATATAGTTGGCTGCTCCCACATTAGGGGCATAGATATTTAAAATTGTTAGATCTTCTTGTTGGACAGTTCCTTTGAGTATGATATAGTGTCCTTCCTCATCTCTTATTATAGTCTTTGGCTTAAAATCTAATTGATCTGATATAAGGATTGCCACTCCTGCTTTTTTCTGATGTCCATTAGCATGGTAAATTCTTTTCCACCCCCTCACTTTAAATCTGGAGGTGTCTTCAGGTTTAAAATGAGTTTCTTGTAGGCAACATATAGATGGGTTTTGTTTTTTTATCCATTCTGATACCCTGTCTTTTGATTGGGGCATTTAGCCCATTAACATTCAGGGTAAGTATTGAGAGATATGAATTTAGTGCCATTGTATTGCCTGTAAGGTGACTGTTATTGTATATTGTCTCTGTTTCTTTCTGATCTACTACTTTTAGGGTCTCTCTTTGCTTAGAGGACCCCTTTCAATATTTCCTGTAGAGCTGGTTTGGTATTTGCAAATTCTTTCAGTTTTTGTTTGTCCTGGAAGCTTTTAATCTCTCCTTCTATTTTCAATGATAGCCTAGCTGGATATAGTATTCTTGGCTGCATGTTTTTCTCGTTTAGTACTCTGAATATATCATGCCAGCTCTTTCTGGCCTGCCAGGTCTCTGTGGATAAGTCTGCTGCCAATCTAATATTTTTACCATTGTACGTTACAGACTTCTTTTCCCGGGCTGCTTTCAGGATCTTCTCTTTGTCACTAAGACTTGTAAATTTTACTATTAGGTGACGGGGTGTGGACCTATTCTTATTGATTTTGAGGGGGGTTCTCTGAACCTCCTGGATTTTGATGCTTGTTCCCTTTGCCATATTGGGGAAATTCTCTCCAATAATTCTCTCCAATATACCTTCTGCTCCCCTCTCTGTTTCCTCTTCTTCTGGAATCCCAATTATTCTAATGTTGTTTCATCTTATGGTGTCATTTATCTCTCGAATTCTCCCCTCATGGTCCAGTAGCTGTTTGTCCCTCTTTTGCTCAGCTTCTTTATTCTCTGTCATTTGGTCTTCTATATCGCTAATTCTTTCTTCTGCCTCATTTATCCTAGCAGTGAGAGCCTCCATTTTTGATTGCACCTCATTAATAGCTTTTTTGATTTCAACTGGTTAGATTTTAGTTCTTTTATTTCTCCAGAAAGGGCTTTTATCTCTCCGGAGAGGGTTTCTCTAATATCTTCCATGCCTTTTTTGAGCCCGGCTAGAACCTTGAGAATCGTCATTCTGAACTCTAGATCTGACATATTACCAATGTCTGTATTGATTAGGTCCCTAGCCTTTGGTACTGCCTCTTGTTCTTTTTTTTGTGGTGAATTTTTCCGCCTTGTCATTTTGTCCAGATAAGAGTAGATGAAGGAGCAAGTGAAATACTAAAAGGGTGGCAACAACCCCAGGAAAATATGCTTTAGCCAAATCAGAAGAGATCCCAAATCGTGAGGGGGGAGAAAGGGGATAAAAAGAGGTTCAGAAAGAAGAAAAAAAAAAAAGAAAAAAAAAAGAAAGAAAGAATTAAAAAAAAACCAATAAAGAAAAAATATAAAAAGGAAAAAAATATATATATATATTAGATAAACTAGTTAAAAAACGTTAAAAAAGGAAAGGGTAAAAGTTAAAAAAATGTAGCAGAAGAAGAAAAATAAATTGAAAAAAAAATTAAATTAACTGCAAGGCTAAAGAATCATGGGGAGAAAGCCATGAGTTCCGTGCTTTGCTTTCTCCTCCTTTGGAATTCCGCTGCTCTCCTTGGTATTGAAACTGCACTCCTTGGTAGGTGAACTTGGTCCTGGCTGGGCTTCTTGTTGATCTTCTGGGGGAGGGGCCTGTTGTAGTGATTCTCAAGTGTCTTTGCCCCGGGCGGAGTTGCACCGCCCTTACCAGGGGCCGGGCTGAGTAATCCGCTCGGGTTTGCTTTCGGGAGCTTTTGTTCCCTGAGCGCTTTCCGTAGAGTTCCGGAGGGCGGGAATGAAGATGGCGGCCTCCCGGTCTCCGGCCCGGAGGAGCCGAGAGCCCGGGGCCCCACTCCTCAGTGCGCCCTCAGAGAACAGCGCCGATTTACTCCCGTCACCCTGCCTCCGGCCGCGCTCCGAGCTGACCGAGCCTGCGACCGGTTCAAGGTAACCCCGAGCTTAGAGCTTACTCCTCGGCTCTGTCTCTGTAGCCGGCTTCCCCGTTCTAATACCTGTAAGCTCTGCGACAGACACCCCCGATCCTTCTGTGACCCTGCGGGACCTGAGGCCACGCTGACCCTGTGTGGACTTCACCCCGGTTAAGCCTCTGGAGCAATGTCCCTCAGCGGAACAGACTTTTAAAAGTCCCGATTTTGTGCTCCGTTGCTCCACTGCTTGCCGGGAGCCGGCCCCTCCCCCCGCAGTCTATCTTCCCGTCGCTTTGGATTCACTTCTCCACCAGTCCTACCTTTCAGAAAGTGGTTGATTTTCTGTTTCTAGAGTTGCTGTTCTTCTTCTCTTCGATCTCCCGTTGGATTTGTAGGTGTTTGCAATCTTTAGATAAGCTATCTAGCTGATCTCCCGCTACCTGAAGTAGTCTCAGGCTGCTACTTCTCCGCCATCTTGACTCCTCCTAGCAAAGGTCATGTTTTGAAGGAAGATCCATTCACTCACAAAGTGACTGAGTCTATTAGTAAAGTGAGTCTTCAGAAAGCACAACTTTAATAAAATTCTCTTCTCATTTTGCTATGTTTTCTAGATAGTCCATGGAAACATGAGCACATGCCACTTCAAACTTGATTGAGGAAATGACCCAGTTTGCCAAGGACAGGACTTCCATGCCTCAGGACGTGCAGTTTTAAAACCAAGACAGCCGTGGGCAGATCAGAACAAGTTGGTCACCCTACCTAAAGCTAATCACCTCCCAGTAAAATGATTAGCTCTTCAAACTCCCAAAAGACAGAGTATTGACATCATTTAGCTGGATTACCCAACAGGGCACCAGCAAAGAATGGAAGCCAGAGAATACAAAAATGTATAAGAAATTATTTGGGGGGTTAAATAAAAAAGCACTGAGGTAGTCAGTACAGAAAATCTTAGAACTTTGAATTTGTTGGACTTCCTTATGCTATTTACAATGTGACTTGATTTTACTTTAACTTAGAGATGGCTGGATGGGACCACCAAACTCTGGATGTGATCCTTGGACTCAGTCAAAGCCAGAACATTTCCAATTACACATGATGTCATAATCTTCCTTTGAAGCAATGGGGGATGATTTCAATAGAAAGAAACATAGCAATATGTGTAATAAAAAACCAGAGAACATTTCTTTCTCAAATTACTGTTCTTTCCTCAATTCATTGATGAACATTTAAAAAGAGTACTTTGATACAATAATAAGTGCTAAATTGGTAACCTACATTTTCTCTCATGGTTAAGCCACGAACATCAATCTCTAATACAGTTAAGCTTTCCAAATTGAAGGTAAAGTGTAAGTTGTATTATTGATTATATCATGATAAAAATTTTAAAACCAAAAAGTCATTTCCAGTTCTGTTCTTTTGGAGGATACACATGAGCTTATATTAGTATTGACTTAGATGATTAGAATCTTTCTTGATCCGAACACATATGTAAGTCTTTTTATAGGTTTTAAATGATAAATAAAATTTTATTGTATCTTTAAAGAGCTTTCTTCCCAGCTGACAGTCACTAATTAGAAAAAGTTGTAGATGCTCTCATTTATCACAGTCACTGTTAAAAATAAATAACATGAATTTGAATCTAGCTTGTTTATGATCATTATTAGCTCAATTATTTTAAAAATCTAGTCATTCACAAACTCTGGACTCACAATACTCTGACATTTAAAGACCCACCATTCTTGATCCTTGTCTGCATTAACAGTACTTTTCTCTTATTTTAAATTTTCAAATATTTCTAAAGGTTAATTACATGACAAAGCCAGATATGGTTCAAGAAAATTTATCACTAGAGGTAAGAGTCTGGTGAAAATCCATTATAGCGTCTTACAAACACACACACACACAATAGTAATTGTCTAAAATTCAGACAGTAAACAACCTAATAAGTTAAAAATCTGAGTTCTAGTCCCGATTCTGTAGTAAATGAGCCTTATGATTTGGGGAAAACTTAAACCCTCTGGGTTGCATTTTTAATTTCTATCTAATAATAAGTAAATTTTGGTATGTATAAAAATGTTAGTATATTCATAATTTTTAAATAAACTTTTTAAAAACATATGTAGTTTTTAAAAGGGAAAACTATGAGTAATATTGTTTTAAAGGAAAACTCCTTATAATACATAAACATACACATAATTTCTCAATCTATTTAGTCACCTAATTTTAATTGCGTAGCTGGATTGCTGGAAGGCTTACTATTAGATGCTGACACATTTGTTTCTGAGTAAGGGATAGTTTCCTTTTATTTTATCCTCTTTTTTTTTCCTTTTTAATTTTTTCTGTTTTGGGATGGTTCAGAATCACTTGAATATTTTAAACTGACCATCTTTTTTTCACTAAAGCAATAAAATTTCTTATCTAAGAAAGATAAAATTTCATCAGCCATAAAAAACAATACTTGGAAAATATAATTCTGATCAAAGTAATACCTACAAAGAATTGAAAAGCCAAATAATGACAAAAAGCATATAATGAAACAGAGAAGTTTCTTGCTTCTCCTCCTTACTGGCTCCTCTGTGAGGAGCTCACTGCCTCCTCCTTCCTCCCATGGGCAACCACTTTCAAGTCTTTTAACATCCTAACATCTTTCTAGTTTTTACCTCTGCTGACTCAGTGGAAAAAACTTAGCATTATTTGTAGCCATTTGTTTAGCGTTTTAGTTGAGTCATTTCCCTACTCACTTCTCATCCTCCCAAAAAATAGGTATTAGTTTTTGGCTAAAATCCTATTTGGATCCACTTTTAGTGTAGAAAATTCCAAGAGAGTCTATTCCTATTCTAACCACAAGAGGAAGCTAGGTAATCCACAAAACCTGAATACTTGTGTAAACCTGTCTGAGAGCTGACATCTCAGGGCAGCCAGAAGACGGGAACAACAAAGGGTACAAGGCCCTCCAAGAAGAAATGCCAGGGAATATTTCACCTGAGACAGAGCAGAATAACAAGAGGGGGCAGACATAAAAGCAGGTAAGAAGAACAAACTGAAATTTTTTAAAGGCTGCGGGCTAAAGGGACAGTTCAGAATCCCCAGTAATCTGAGTCATGCTCTCTCTCCAGCTCTCTCCCACCAGAGGGCAGGGAAGGAGACAAACATTATATAGTTGACATTCTTCAAAACTATTACACACACACACACACACACACACACACACACACACATACCACTTTTGATCAATAAAGCAGTTAAGACAACCTCACTCAGTGTGGGCCTACATTTTAAATGTATCACACAAGGAATATTTTAAAAATAAAAAATGCTAAACTTGTAGTGAAAAGGGTTAGAAAGAATGCATGAACAATTGGGGAATTAAAAAAAAAAAACTACAAGAAAGGGTCAAAAAGTCAAATGGAAATGCTAGAAATGAAAATCATGACATCAAAGATGGCAAATTCCTTAGATGGGCTCACCAGCCCACTGGACACAACAAAAGAACAAACCAGTAAACCTGAGGGTACATCAAGACAGAATTATCCTAACTGAATTATAAAAAGAAACGATGTGAAAATAAAGTGTGCCAAAGATCTATGCACCAATATTGCACAAACACTGACATAATTAGACTTCTCAAAGAGGAAGAGATGGAGAATTGAACAGAAGAAATATTTGAAGACCTAATAATCAAGACACAATTTTCCAAAATTAATGGAAGACAAAAGCCACAATTGTAAGAATCTGGAAAAAAAAGCTTAGGCATAAGATATAGATAGATAATAATAGAAATAGATATAATAAATATATATTTATTTAATATATATCTATATCTCTAGATATCTGGATATATATATCTATATCTATATATCTATATAAATATATCTATATATAATATATATAATTTATGATTATAGATAAATATATATCTATAAATAGATATAATAAATAATAGAATAATAATAAACACACATATACCATCACAGTCACCTAAGTAAGAAATAATACATATTTTACACAGAATCATCCCATTTTAAAGAGGAAGAGAGAATATTTCCTAACTCAGGATAATCCTTCTAAAACCAGAAGACATCACAAGGGTGGGTATAAAGTTACAGTTATTCAAGATGAGTAATTTCCAGTGATTGGCTAATTTGCATAGTGCCTACAGCTAACAAGATGACACTGTGTACTTAAAAATGTGTTAATCGTTTTACCGTTAAAAACAGAGAAGGACCCAGATATATTTCTGGAAGTGATAGATATGTTTATTACCTGTATTGGTCACCTGAGTGTATATATTGGTACTAAAGAGAAGGAAAAATTCTTCTCTACCCATCAAGTTCTTCCAACTGGACTAAGAATTAAATTTACATGAGACATAAAGTTTTATTACATGTGCACAGAGGCCCAATAGTGAAACTGAGACATAATGAAGTGATCAAAGTTTTTATACTTTTTAGACAAAGAGAGAATATATTTGTGAGGAATTGACAGGACAAAGGAAACTTAACTTTGGGAAATTTAGTTAGTAAGGAATTCTGACAGGATTTAGGCTATGGTAGTAAATTAGTAAAAAGTAACAAAAGTTGTTTATACAGCTTCCTCAGCCCTGAATTTTCTTTCTCTGGTGATAAGGATGTCTCTTTACCTCCTGGTACAGGAAGGCTACTTCTCACATGGGAGATTTGTTTCCTGCTTGTGGGGGGACAGAGTAAGGTCTGAGTGTCCCTCTTGAATAGCTGTCTCTCACATATCTCTTATTTAAAATAATCAATATGCCAAAGTGGCACACTTTGGGGCAACCTGCCCTTGGCCCCTAGAGTGTAAACCCACCAAGTATATAACCAAGTTAGATGCACTAATTATGTGCAGTTTGGGAGAAGGAGACATTATATGAAACCCCAAACAAACATTAACTGAGATAAAACATGAGTCCTTAAAATGGTGTGTGGCATATAATAGGTCCTTAATATTATCAGTTTTCTTGGACTTAGATATCATCTTTGTTTAGTTTCTTTAAATATACAACTAAATCTTTGCACATGCTCCATTCATTTTGTAAAACTTTTTCTTACTTTACTTTTATCTTTTATAGTATCCAGTGACCACAATTCCAGAAATGTGGGGGGATCTGAGGGGTAAATAACCTGACTTTTTAACAGTTCTTTCTCCATTATTTGGTTTGACTTTTGGTTTATTTTTAGTTTGATTTTTATTAGGTTTCTCTTATTTCTTTCCTCAAACGTGGACATGTGAATTGTGTACTCATATTTCTTAATACCCTTTTACTTTTCTGAACTTTATTTTTTCAGTGTTCTAAGATTCATTGTTTATGCATCATACCCAGTCCTCCATGCACTACATGCCCTCCTTTATACCAACCACGAGGCTCTCCCAACCCCCCACCCCTCTCCCCTCCAAAACCTTCAGTTTGTTTCTCAGAGTCCACAGTCTCTAATGGTTTTCCTCCCCCTCCGATTTCCCCCAACTCCCTTCTCCTCTCCATCTCCCAATGACCTCCATGTTATTCCTTATGCTCCACAAGTAAGTGAAACCATATGATAATTGACTTACTCTTCTTGACTTATTTCACTCAGCATACTCTCCTCCAGACCTGTCCTTGTTGATACCAAAGTTTGGGTATTCATCCTTTCTGATGGAGGTGTAATATTCCATTGTATATATGGACCATATCTTCTTTATCCATTCATCTGATGAAGGGCTTCTTGGATCTTTCCACAGTTTGGTGACTGTGGCCATTGATGCTATAAACATTGGGGTACTTTTGTATGACTTTCAAGAAAACTAGAAGGTGGACGCTTTCATTGATTAAAAGTGTCTTTTTTTCAACCACTGCATTCACAGAAGAAGGGGGGAGGACTAAAAATCATTCACAATCCCACCATTCCTACCTTGAATGCCTAGGACATCAATACAGAGTAATGATGATATTGGTATAGTTTTACTGAGGTTTTCATTGTTGTTGTTGTAACTTACCACTGCATCATAAATACACCACTGATTTTGAAGAACCACTCAAAAAATCAAAAGGGTCCTCATTTGCACCTCTCTGACATGACTATCCCCCTACCTACATCACCCTGATGGTAAAAAGTAGTTTCTGACTATGGTTCTTAGCTCTTTATTATAGTTATACTTATGATGAAAAAAATATGAGCATATATCTTAAGTCCCTTTCAATCATTATTATCAATTCTAGCTCTTTTTCCCTTTCTTCAGACATCATCCTGCTATTATTTTGTATGTTTAATGTGTATCTTTTGTAGTCTTTCTCAAAGATGATAGATAGATACATAGATAGATATACAGATAGATATCTGCATATGATACATATATATATATATGATGCATAGTACCACTTTGAGGATTATAATTATTTCTCCCTGTATATGCCTTCTGCAACCTGCTTTCTCACTCAAAACATGTATTCTCAATGTGCCCATTTATCTGCATATTTGTCATTAGTAAGCTATAGCACAAGACTGGGTGGATGGTAAAAAAATTCAGGCAGACAGTATGTTTGATCTCCATCATTATATTTTGCCAAAAAACCAATGTATTTAAAAATCTTAGCCTATGCCCATTGAAACACTATTTCTAATAACAAAAGGCTGAAAAAATATGAAAGAATAAACCAATCCAAAATAAACAAAAAGTCACCTTGAAAGAGAGGGAAGAAAGAGGAGGAAGAGGGCAGGGTTGGAAACTTGATCTCTATAAACACCTTAGTTTTCCAGTTTGACTTGGTAAAAATAAAAAGCTGTTTCATAATTTTTTAATTAAAATCTAAAACAAATGAATCCATCTGAATATCAAATCAGGGCATGAGCACATAAAGAAAATTTTTTTCAAATGATGTAAAGCACATATTTTGACTATTCAGCCCTTGGGGGCTATGTCCTAAGGCCAAAAGAACTATGAAGAGATCTTTCAATAGTTTTTGTTGGAAAATATTTGAGTATTATTATTTTGAAATTATTCTACATACTTTGCAAGATTAGGCAACTGGGAAATTGTTTTAGACTGAGTTCCTAGAAAGCTTAAAGCAAAATATTTTGTGTAAACATTTAATCTGAGCGCGCAATCCTGGGAAAATAAGAATGAGGGAGTGAGGCAATGAAGTTAGAAAGGAGAGCATGAATATGAGAGAATGTATTCCAAAGTCAGCCAGAGCTTTAGGACATACTACTTTCTCGGTCTTGCAGAGCATCTTTAAGAAGTCATTGGGAAACAGGGTGCCTGGGTGACTCAGTTGGTTAAGCCTCTGCCTTTGTTTCAAGTCATGATCTCAGGGTCCTAGGATGGAGCTACACATTGGGCTCTCTGCTCAGTGGGGAGTCTGCTTCTCACTCTTCCTCTCCCTCTATCTGTCTCCCCTACTCCCACCCCCACTCATGTTCTCCTTCTCTCTCTGTCTCAAATAAATAAAATCTAAAAAAAAAAAAAAGAAGAAGAAGAAGAAGAAAAAGAAGAAGTCATTGCTAAGCAAAAACAAGTGGGATTATATCAAACTAAAAATTCTGCGCAGCAAAAGAAACAGTCAGCAAAATTAAAAGGTGACCTATGGAAAGGCAAAATATACTTGCAAACTGTCTATCTGATAAGGAGTTAATATCTAAAATATATAAGGAACACATACAACTCAACAGCAAATAAAACAATCTGATTAAAAATAGGCAAGGTACTTGAATGCACATTATTTCCAAGGCATACAAATAGCCACAAAGTACATGAAAACATGCTCAACATCACTAATCATTAAGGAAAACAAAATCAAAACCACAAGGAATGGCACACCTTTAGAATGGCAATTCTCACACCTGTTAGAATGGCAATTGCCAAAAAGACAGGAGATCACAAGTATTGATGAGGGTGTAGAGAAAAGGGAACCCTTGTGCACTGTAGGTAGGAATGCAAATCGGTACAGCCACGGTGGAAAACAGCATCCACAAACAATTAAAGATAGAATCTTCTTACAATCCAGGAAACCCACTTCTGGGTATATTTCCAAAGACAATGAAATCACTTTCTTGAAGATATCTGCGCCCCTATGTTCACTGCAGCATTACTCACCACAACCACAACATGGAAACAACCTAAGTGTCCACCAATGGATGAATGGGTAAAGAAAGCATGTGCAAATACATATATATAACATATATTCTACATATATATTATACATGCATACATACATATTACATGCATTATATGTGTGTGAGAAATGGGATAGTATTCAGTCATATAAAGGAAATTCTGCACATGGATGGACCTTGAGGGTCTTATGCTAAGTGAAATAAGTCTGACAGAAAAAGACAAATACTGTATGTTCTCACTTATATGTGAAACCTTAAAAAGAACTCAAAGATATAGAAAGCAAAACCGTCATAGCTTGGGGGTGGGAGAAACATGAAAGTGTTAGTTAAGGGCTACAGAATTTCAATTATAAGATGAATAAGTTCCAGGGATCTAATGTACAACATGGCAACTATAACTAACAAAACAGTATTATATACTTGAAAGATGTTAGAGAGTAGATCTTAAAAGTCATCACCACAAAAATAAAAGAGTAATTATGTGAGGGGATGGAGATATGGTAACCTTATTGCAGTAATAATTTTGCAATATATATGTGTATCAAATCATCATATTGTACACCTTAAACTTATATATGTTATAAGTCAACAATATCTCAACAAACCTGGAAAAATGTAAATAAATAAAATACAGAAGAAGGTATTGGGAAACTATTGAATCTTTGATAATACGAGAGGAAGGGAATAAGAATTTCTTTTTATCTCTCATTGGTCAAAGTCATTCATGGAGACCTCACACTTCCTCACTTCCAGTTGGGATTAGCAAATATGACAGGATTTCCTCTCTCAACTGCAACAGGAGAGCTCTGGAGCAGGAGGCTTTAGGAACAAACACAAGAAATACCCACCTATAAAGTGACAAGAGATTTGAGCTCTCCGGCACCATGGCACTTTTGGTCTTTGACAGCAATGAAGGCAGCAAGGACTTGACTCAGTACCATGGTAAGAGTGAAAGTGATTTTTAGGGCCTCCCCAGACAAAATTCAAAGCAGGTACACAGACATGTGATGGTGCCTACACTAAATATGGCACAACAATTACATTGATGGCATCAGCACTAGAGGTTTCAGCATAACAGGAAAAAAGATACTGGTGTAAAACCAAAAATTTTGAGTATAACCTTCTGGTTTATAACTGGAATTAGAACTGTTAAGATTAGCTTATGCTCTATTTTTCTGTTTCTAAAATGTATGTATATCATCTCTCTGTTTACTGAAGGGACTTGAAAACAATGACAACCAAGGGACAACTAAGGGGTTCCTGGTGCCCCAGATTTGGTCTCCAAATGTTATCTCCGAAAAAGGAAAAACAGTTTCCTGAACTAATAGCTGATTTTTGGATGTGGGAAAGGAGGTGTATAAGATGAGCCTAGAACACTATTGGAGTAAATCAAAGAAATTTTTGAAGATTATTGATATTGGTTCAAAAGGAGAAAAAAGCCAATTTGTAGCAGTATTTTCTGGCTAAAGTTGGAACAGTTTGTGTATCTAAAAGAAATACAGTTGCAATAATTAAGTGAGTCAAAATCAAAATCCATGAGTTAATGATATACGGAAAGTAAAAGAAACATGAAAGATTCATTGGTCATCTTTGGAGGTTGTCAGCATGAAATAACCCTTCTGAGGGTTGGTAAGTAAGGAAAAAGAGTCAAGCATTTATCTTGACTGCATTTCAATGACCAAGCAGTTAATGAAGAAATGTCTTTCAGGATATACGAATATCACCTAATAAATGCTGAAAGAATGATATCATTATAAAATTCACCATTTTGTAACCCTGTAGTTAAATAATGGGTCTAGATCGAGGCAATAACTGATAAGTTTTAGGGGTAAGTTTGACGGGGAAACTTCATAATAGATGAAACAGTTGGCCAACAATGACCCCACTAGCAGTATTAAAACCATCAAATATACCTATTGCTTCTTTTGATATGATGCAATAGAAAATACAGAAAGCTACCCAAGAAGTATTCTTGCCTCCAAAGTTACCCTAAATCTAATCAAGGTTTTAGATTGAACTACCAGTTAACAGGGAGTTTAAGAAATAAAGGAACATGATGATTGAGACCACAAAAATGCAATTAACCAAATTCAGAATCCATTACAAATAACATGGCTTCCAAAATGAAGAAATGTCATAAATAAGGGAGAAGGGGTAACTCTTCATACAGGCTAATGGAAACTTAAGAGCTCTAACAGTTGAATGTAGTATGGGGATTTGCATTAGATTTCCAGTCAAACAACTATTAAAAGATAATTTTAAGACAGTTGGGAAATTTGAGAGGGACTGTACACTAGTAGATATTAAAATTCTATCTTTAATTGTTAGGCATGATAATGGTGGAAAAGTTAAGCACTTTTTAAAAGAGATTTTCTCTGTGAAAGAAACCTAATTTCTGTGTAATATGATATGACACCTGAAATTGGCCTTAAATACACCAAGGAAAAAAGTAGGATTGAGACAAATAAGGCAAAACTGGCAAAATGTTGTTAACTGTTGAAACTGGAAACGACTTATTATTCTATCCTCTCTGGTGTTGTGTAGGTTTGAAAATTTCTAAAATAAAAATTCAATTAGAAAGTTTTAAATGTAGGGGTGCCTGGGTAGTTCAGTTGTTAAGCTTTGACTCATGCCATGATCCCAGAGTTCTGGTTCGAGCCCCACATCGGGGGGTCCCTGCTCAGCGGGAAGCCTGCTTCTCCCACTCTCCCTGTTTGTATTCTCTCTCTCTGTCAAAATAAATAAAATCTTTAAAATTTTTTTTAAATGTAAACATATATATTGAAATTATTTTTGTAATACATGGTCTTTTCAGATTGAATGTCTTTATAATCCATATGGTCATAATCTTTACATACAAGGGTAATGTGCAGTTAACTCCAACCCTTCCATAAGAAGGCTTCCATAAGAATCTTGCATAATCCTCCATACAGGACATAAGATAATGCTTATCTCAGCTCCAACCTCATTGAGGATACATAGCCTGGCTTGTAGGCCCCAGTCCTTTTTTGGGTAAGTTTATGCAACCCATATTCATTCAGTCTCCAACAGAAATTGCAGTTGACGTGGGCATAGTGAAAATCCATAACCAACAATAGCACAACCTATGTTTCCCTTTGTCAGCAGCCTCATATATGGAGCTGTCAGATCATAGTTGGAAAAGAAAACGTAGCTCCTCTGGCTGTTTCCTCTACAGGTAACGATAGTGTTAAATTTCAGTGCCTGAGGGAATTCCAACGTGAGAAATGCCACTATGACTAGCAATACTGAGTGAACTTTTTCTTATTACTCATCAATTCTATAAAAGCATGTGCAATTGTAAAGTGACATTTCTATGTCTCTGAACAGAGGGAAGCAAAAATAAATATCCTTAAAAATACGTTTATTAAGAAAGTTATGCCAGATTCTAGTTTTCAGCCACGCATGGTCTTATCAACTGTCCGGTTCAATGGCAATGCCTGTTCAGCCATGCACGGCTTTACCGTGTAATACCACACATGTCTTGCCGCTTGGCCATTCTCTACCATTTGGAAACCGTTTGTAAGTGGTGTCAAAAGAAAGGGAGGTGAAAGTGGAAGATTTGTTCTCAGTGACTCAGTTTAAAACAAAATTCAAATAATTGTTTATTTCAGTTCTCTTCCCAGGTTACACATATTCACCATGTTGGCAGAATTAAAATTGTATATATTCACTATAATTGAACAGGAAGAATAAATATTCAAAGCCTAGAGAGAATTTTCTAAACATGCTCTCAGATATTTGATCCCTGTTTCTTTTTTTTTTTTTTTTTTCGGATTTTATTTATTTATTTGACAAAGAGAAAGATCACAAACAGACAAAGAGGCAGGCAGGGGGAAAGGGAGAAGCAGGATCCCTGCTGAGCAGAGAACCCAATGCAGACCTTGATTCCAG
Organism: Enhydra lutris kenyoni; assembly: GCF_002288905.1. Classification (NCBI taxonomy): domain Eukaryota; kingdom Metazoa; phylum Chordata; class Mammalia; order Carnivora; family Mustelidae; genus Enhydra; species Enhydra lutris. The sequence goes on along the minus strand of NW_019154085.1, from coordinate 34,514,203 downwards.
GACGCTGGAATCATGACCCAAGCCTAAGGCAGACGCTTAACCGAGTGACCCACCCAGGCACCCTGATCCCTGTTTCTTTTATTTTATTGTTTCTCTTCAAGTAGAAAGGGATATAACCAACGCTGGCCAATTATTCTAGCAGTACATAAGGGTCAGTTCCAAAAGTTTTAATGCATACTAAAAAGAACTTTACACAAAACCTACTTTTTACTACTTTTTTCATTTTTTATTATGTTCAGTTGACCACCATATGGTACATCATCAATGTGCTTTTAACAAATAATTGAAAAATGAGACCTCAAATATTTTGGGTTACAAATATGTACAAATTTAATTACCCTTTTAATAGCAAGCGACAAAAAAAAAGAAAGAAAGAAAAACTCATGATTTTAAGGTGACTTAGTCCTTATTGAACATTGGAAATCTCATCATTTCTCTATTTCAAAGCATTGTAAATGAGAAGCTAATATTGAAGTCACTGCATTTGGGAAGTGGAAGGAGTCTTAGAGGAAAGCATAAGGTTCTGTCCAAAAAACAGGGCACTCACATTTGTCGTTCCATAGAAAAAAAATTAATATGTACAACCGGTTCAGTAGGTGTATAAAGAGCTGAACAAACCAACAGGGGGAAGGTAAGAAAACCCTGAGCAGAGCAGCTCCGAATAGTTTCTTTACCATTAAGACTGCACAGCCAAAGAAAGGAGATCAAGTTGAGTCTAGGAAGTGACCTGCAGAGACCAGCTCTGCAGAGTGGGGACTACCCTGGTGGGGTTAGAGCAACCGAGACATACAACTCTGGCTAAGAACCACACAAAGTATAATTAAAGGGGAAGATACATGCTGATCTCTCTCTCTTCCTGGTCTCCAGTTTTTCACTGGCATTTCTTCTCCATAAAACCTAATGAGAAGTTAGCTGTCAAAGGAGTTGGGAACATGTAATATTTACAGACTAGTCTCCTCTAATACAGCGCAGAGCAAGGGAAGCACAGAAGATGAATCCAAGGATGAAGAAGAGAATAACTAGTAGAGATGCCAAATAGCTTGGATTCACATCCTGTCTGTGGCGCCGCCCCTATGATGTAGGGTGAATTATTGAACTTCACCAAGTCTCATTTTTTTGAACTGTAAGATGGAGACAATAATAACCTGAGTTCCAGTGAGAATTAAATGATAAAAGTCAAAATCCTAGTTGACATAAAAGATCAGTGGCAGAGAGCACGGGCCATGTCTTGGTAGTTCACTTCAGCTATTCCTGACACAATAGTTGAGTGAATGACGGATGGTACAAATTATATTGTAGACCAGGTAATAGGAAGCTATTTTAGAAAACCGATTCTCAATTCTAACTTGGCCATCAACTTCCAGAGGGACTGAAATTCCAGCTTACAGCCATCCGAAGAATCTACAGTTTTCACTGATAACAGATAAGTTGTAGTGTAGGGATTCAGCCAAGCAATCTATGCCATTGAAAATAAGACACTTCATAGGAAGTTTAGGTTTTCAAAGGCGTGAAAATCTCAGTGTTGTTTTTCTCCAGATCTGAAAGAGAAAATGCAGTTTACGCTTCTTTAGCAAAATTGGCATGCATTTGAACTTGTGAATAATCATCAAGGATTCTATTTTCAGAGAAAGGAAATGATCAGAAAAGTATCCTGATACATAACTACCTGCTTCCTGATTAGAAGGCCCTTACGAATGAGAAAGCACTTAAAATGGAATTTCAATTTTATTTAAAAGTAAAGTGCCATTTCTAGGTAGCAGATTAAAAAATATGAGTTTGTGTTCCCTCTTACCCAAAACACCACTCAAATAACAGGAACATTCCAGTTCTTTTTTTTTAATTTTATTTTATTCATTTATTTATTTGAGACAGAGCACAAGCTGGGAAGGGGGAAGAGCAGAGTGAGAAGCAGATTCCCTGCCACAGAACAGGGGCCTCCACAGAGGGTGGGGCTCCAGGGTCAATCCCAAGACCTCAAAATCATGACCTGAGTCGAAGACAGATGCTTAACCCACTGAGCCACCTAGGTTCTCCCAAACATTCTAGTTCTAAAATGGAAAAGTTGAGAAAACAATTGCTTTTGCCTACCCCACTCGCAGCAGAGAGATAGAGAATAAGATAGAGAGATGGAAGAGAAAGAGAGAGAGAGAGAGATTGAGGGAGAAAATGAAAAGCAGAAATGCATATTCTATTTAAAATGACACTGGATCTGTAACTCCAAATGACAATATACAGAGAATCAGTGACAAATTCAGTAAAGGAGAAACTCAGATGTGGGAAGATGTTAAAAAAAGAAGACAACTGCACTGCAGATCTCAGACAAAGCCGACAGCAAAATTACCTCAAGTGTTATCAGCAATCCTGGAGTGGCAAATGCTATAGGTTGGCTAACTTAGCAACCATGCCAACCTCCTTTGCTATCCTCCAGCGTAGAGGGCAGAAAGCAAGGGACTCAATCCTTCACCCCTCAGAGTAAATAGAAAACAATAGAAAGAAGGGAATAAGAGTATCAATCAATAGGGGCTATAGATACAGTTTAAAAGTCTGATTTATACTGAGGTGGTTGATGGCTGAGAGAGGAGGAACTATACATAAGAGAGACTGGGAAGTGGTTACTGCTCTGTGCTGGGGAAAGATAAAATTTGACAGATGGGAGTGGGAGTAAGGATGGGCCTGAAGACCTGACTGTTAGTGCCCAAAGTCTGCCTACTGAATGGGCTTCCCCTACTGACCCACTTCCACTTCCCCTAAAGGCAGGAAATGAGGCTGTCCCTGTGGCATTGGGTCCCCAGGAGGGAGTCCTCGGCTCAATGTGCAGCTTTCCTCTTGCTTGCAGAGAGCAAATTCTAATTGTCAAGAAGACCCACCCCTGTTTATAGAGCTCAGAATCAGCCTACGGAACACAGATCTACCTACACGGAAGCAGAGGTTACCCAGATTGGCCACTGAGACATTCGACATTAAATACAGAAGGACAAACAATGATCCACAGCAGACATATGAAGAAAGCCAGAAACCAGAAAGGAAGAACTCAAGGTAAATAAATAAATGAGCCTAAAGGAAATAGATGAATCAAATCAGGGAATAGAATAAATCAATTAGAAAATTATTAAAACAAACTCCAGTTACTGGAATATGAAGTTAAAGATACCTAACATAATATGTCTTATGCATACACAATTGATATATATTAATAGATTTCACTATATGTAATGTAATATAAAGTAAATATATAGATATGCTTTTTTTTTCTCATGAAATTTTAAGGACATGGCCTCTGTAACCAGGCTGCCCGGGTTTTGAATCCTAGCTCTCCTCCTTACAAAGTACATTTAAAACAATGTAGTGATTTAAAATGCTAACCTGATATAGCTGTTGCAAGGATTAAGGAGTTCCTCCGTGTACACATTTATGACTTCACATCTTCAGCTCTACGTAAGTCTGCTGTATTACTGTAGCATTTATGTCAACCTCCAAGACAAAAACAAAATGGCAGAGAATGAGAGAACAGGTCAACAACATAAAGGATTGTATCTGAACATCTAACCTCCAATTAATAAGATGATCTTGTTCATTGTGAAATATTTTGAATGTTCCCCTGCCCCAAGCAGAGTGATGGAATTTAGGAGACAGAAATGAGAACAAAAACAGAGGAGAGGGTAAGAGTACTGATACCTTCAGCTTCCTTGGTAAGGTGACAAATGTCCATAGAACAAGACATCTAGGTTAAATATTCTATTTTAAAATAAACAGGTAACCAATAGAGAGCCTGCAAATATTAGAATTATAGAAAATTGGAGAGTGATGGGTAGTAAAACTACAACTTTCATTTGGAGGAGTTGAAAGCCCAAGAAGTTATAGTGTAAATACAATCACTGTGAAGGGAGAAACCTCCCAAGAGAATAAAAATTGGAATGATTAAAATGGTTTGCCTCTAATTAATGGAGAGAGGTGGGAAAGTTGAGGTGGGAAACTGGTTTTTTGTTACTAGTTCCTCTGTATTCTTTGCTTATTTTTCCTTGCATCTCTATTATTTGATATAAAGTATTATAAAAGAGAAACGTCCTTTTGGCTACAAACTTTTGACGGCAAAGTGTGGGTCTTATTCCTTTTCTTTTCCATCATAATTTTCTTTCTAATCTTGAAAATGCATCTTTAAATGGTTGTTTTCCATTTCCCCCCCAATGCTATCATTAAAATAATAAGCAATTCTGTGGGTAAAGAATAAATCATTCAAGGGTTGAGACACTGGAATGAAATGATTAAATCACCAGGGGAAAATTAAGGCTCTAATTTAGCTGCTATAATATGCAAGAATATCCAAACTTTAAAACCCTATGGATTTTTTTAAAGATTTTATTTATTTATTTAAAAACCCTATGAATTTTTAAAAATTATTTATGGATTTCACTGAATTAATTACAAAGTATTGCTCTTGATGAGAGAAGTGATTCTGTGTTATTTTTGTCTTATTTTTTCAACTCAAATGTAAATGTTGAGGGATTAATATTTGAGCAGATACAAATAAGACTATTCAAAATCCACAAAATAACATGTTTATGTTAAAATAACACATAGATGTCCCTTCCCCTTAATAGATATCTTCCTAAAACTGATCTCTTTACCCTCCTCCATTTCTTCTTCAGATACGCAACCCACCCCACCACTCCCCCAATGTTCTCTAATTCTCAAGGCTTCCAGTGAGCTATTCTTTGTTTGGTTCCTTGTACTCTTATGTCTCTCAGCATGAGACACAATTGGCCAGCCCCCACTCCTCCATCCTTCTCTCAAGACATCCAGCATGATTCAATGCTTTAGACAGAATGACTCACAGGGTACATTCATGGTGATTCACACATTTCCTCAACTTCCAGATTCCTGCTTGACCAGACCACAATTCCATAGTTCCAGATCTTTCCAGATTTTAAGTTCCTCAAATATTCAACTTTGCTTCCCTTCCACATGGTGACTAGAACAGTACTGGATAAATAATAGATCCATAAGATATTGCTTTTTATTTTAAACTTTATTTTAAACAGAATCCTGATATCTGTATTCTAGATCAATATTACAGTCCTGGCCAACCTAAAGCAAATGTGATAACCTCTATTTTGGTGCAATTGTTTTCTCCTATTTTGAGTTGTTTTACTTTACTTGTAACTTTTCCGAGTAACCCTAACCTTTTCAAAAATGTGATATTTTTGTGGTGTATTTTTTGTTTCAAAACATCACCTAAAGCAATATGCAATGCAAGTCCAAAACACCAACATATAAATTATCTTATAATAGTCTAAACTTTTAAAAATTTGTAATATATATCCTCATCATATCTTCAAAAGTCTCTGAGGTCACTTGCCATGAAAGACTGGTATCTAGTAATGTTATTTAAATGAAATAAGTTTCAGAAATCCTTACATTTCACACCAAATATCTAATTTGTATTCTTCTGGCAAAGGCAAGCTTTGGCTTTTCTTCTTTAGCTTGGAAAGAATGTGACAAAATTATCATTTAGGAAAACTAGCTTTTTGGTGTTAAAATATCTGTCTCTGTATCTCTAACTAGTGTAATGAGGAGTTTCAACTTGGGGTCTAAACAGGAAAAGATTTCATTTTTTCTAGTAACTGTTCTCAAATTGTGCTAATATTCATCCCACCTTTCCCACTGTGTGCTTTAATGACATTTTGGCAAGATTCTGTCATTTTCCACTTAATTTCGCTTATTTGAAAAACCTCATTTTCAGCAGTTAAGAGTCAGGACTCCAGCAGCTTATGGTTAAGGCTGGTGGGGGAGCAACTGGGAGGACAGCTATAGGTAAAAGGAAGGACTTCTTTGGACCTATCTCCTTCTTCCCTGTTCCAGGCACAAGCTAGTCCCTCATGCTGGGTTGGTAAGGAGGCAGTGGTGAAAAGATAAGCTTCCCTCTCCCGACTGAACAGAGAGCATTCCTCCCCTTTGGTCAACTGATACCAAAGTCCTTCATGTCACTGGCTCCCAAATGTTGCCCACTCTTAAATGAGGGGCCTTTGTAGAGGCTGCTACGCTAAAATAGGTACTTATGGCTCTGGATAGCCCTCTTCAGTTTAACACTTCTTAACCCCCCACCGAAAAAAATCTACGCACTGTTTGTGCATGGTGGACTTTTCCTTATCCAGCAAAGGACTTCTTGCCTGGGGTACCAGAGTAAAGACTAAACAAAGCCCAGCCATTGGTAGTGTCCATTTGACTTACAGTGAGCTTATGTTTTCCTGCCATGTCCCTCCCAAATTTCTCCTTTACAACCTCACTCTTTCCCTGTGTTCTGAGGATGCAAAGAAAAGTCAAGTCTCCTTGCTGAGCAACAAGGACCACACTGGAACCCAAGTAAACAACAAGTCGGTGGTGGGCTGGAAGGAAGAGGACAGGTTTTTGACGTTAATGGACTATGTTTTCAAAATTTTCAGCCTCACTAGAGTGTAGAGAAAAATTGATGAATGGGGATAGACAAAAGAGGAAATGAGTTCAATCAGAGTACCGAAAAGTAGCCATCCTACAGGGATATGATGAAAGTAGTCATCCTAATAGGATATGATGAGCAAATAATGAGGCAGATAAGACAATAATAAGTCATGAGAGGAAAGCCACACTTAGGGTAAAACATGAAAGCACAGCTTGCAGATGGGAACCCAAACCAGAGAGGTGAGTGATTTGAAGCTCAGGACATAAGGCATTTCTCCAGAAAAGGAACTGAGCAGGAATCCATGCTGATGGAAAATCCAAAGTGTGAGATTAACAGAAAAAAAAAATGCCTCTAAGAAGTCAGAACATGTCTATAACATGAAGGCTATGATACTAGGCAATAGTGCCTGCCTCAAGTAGCAGTCTCCCACATGATTCTAGCTGGAAAAGGAACCACATCCAGGATGTGGCTAACTCAGGAAGCACAAGAGAGACAAACTGCCGTGCCTGCTGTTCCTGATAGCATGCATGGTGTCATCAAAGTTTCCAAGATCATTAACAGAAACAAGGTGAAAAAGAGAACTCTGCAGAGGAGCATTGTTATCATTCATAATTACACATTTTAGATGTTTCAAACTATCAGTGCATTACAGCAAGGAAATTATGAGGCTAAATTAAGGGTTTCTCCTGAGGAGAATGAAGATAATGAAGTCTATGTTGAATATAAACCAAAACCAATTAGCTCTCCAGCACTGCTACGCAGATTATAAATTCTACTGATGCAGTTTGAACCAGCAAAATAAAAAATTCTATAAACTTATTTATTAACACTAAAACAAGTCAGTCATAAGACAAGCAAGCTATCTTAATATTTAATGGCACATCAAATAATAAATCTTTTATTTACTTTTGTGTTCTGATGATAAAAGAGGCAAACCGCTAATAATCAGATCTCCAGCGACCACTCCAAAGCTTCATAATGATCCCCCTTCCCCTAATATAAGTCTACCATAAAAGGGAAGCAGGAGTCTCTAAATTTTCGTAAGAGATAATTGTGACTTCACTGACAAACTTAGGAGACACCTCCTGATTTATTGGAACTACTTTCCTCAGCTCTTACTTTGCAAAGTTTTTGTGGGGCCCTACTATAGGATGCAAGGCCAAAGCATATGACCTCGGACTAGACCAGTTAGTATATTTCTTTATGCTGGTTGGCTGAGGGATGTAAATGTGACCCAATATAACCAGAGAAGGAGCGAATACTTGGACTTCTATGGGAACTATCCAAAAAGACTGTTCAACTGCACTTCCCGTTGGAGGAGTGAAGTTAAGGCACCTAAGTTAAGGTCTACTTGCGACACCAGGTTCCAGACCCTATTGCTAATGGAGCCAATATGGAAAAAGAGCTGAGAGATGGAGAGAAACATGGTCTGAAGCCATGGACTTTTCAGTTACATAAGTCAATATTTTCCTTTTTTCCCTGCTTCAGTTTAAGTTGGTTATTCTGTTACCTGTCTGAGGAAAGTATCCTAATTGACATGGTATTCAATTCTAGTGAAAATGCCTAGCAGACATTACTCTCACTTATCCCATTTACATAGTACCTATTATCCATGGACATGGTTTTTGATCATAGGGTCTCAAACCCAGTTAGGGAAGGGCATATGTCATATGGACTAGACAACAACATAAGCCGGTATGGGGTAAATGCCAAATGAAATCCACCAGCAGTGTGGTGAGCACCAAAGTAACAAGAGAGTGCAACATAGTGCCTGTGAGACAGCACGGCCCTTCGCCATCAGAGCTATTAAAGTTAGCAAGCCTAACTGTAATGTTTATCTTTATTATCCATGAGATTTTGTGTTTTCTGTATTTAGGGATAAAAATAGATCAACTATTAACTCCCACACGTGTATGCATAAAAATCTGACAATATCACAATTTATAATCTAAATCCTCTTAACTCAAGGCATCTTAAAACTTCTAAAAATAACCTAAAGCAAAACAGAGAGCAAAGGAAAAATGACATATAGTAAGGGACTTGGGTTTCACTTCCTTAAATTCCACTGAAATTTTAACTATCACAAATGGGAAAATTATTTCTTATAACCTATTATTCTGAAATAATCATAGATTCAGAAGAAGTTGTAAAAAAAAATAGTGTACAGAGAGATCCCACATATCTGAGCCTCCCAGAATGACGATATCCTGTGCAACTAGAGTATAATGTCAAAACCGGAAAATTGATAACCCCCACAATCCAACTCAATTGGAATTCATCAACATTTCATGCATGTGCTTGTGTGAAGGGGGTGGCGGAGGGTATAGCTCTATTCTGTTTCATCATCTGTGTGGATACAAGACACAGAACCATGCTGTCACCATCCTCTACAGCCACAACCACACCTACTTCTGTCATCAATCCCTGGCAACCACCAATCTGTTCTTTATTTCCCAATTCTGTCATTTTCAGAATTCCATACAAATGGAATCATACAACACATAACCCTCGAAACTGACTTTGTTCATTCAGTATAACTCCCAGAGTTTCATCCATGCTGCCACAAGCACCATTGGTTGCTTCCCCCCTATAAGCCATATTCCCTGCTACAGAAGCACCCCTGTCTCTTATGTCATTCACCCATTGAAGGACATGTGGCTTCCTTTCAGTTTGGGTCCATTATGACAAAGCTGCTATGAAATTTCATATGTATTTTGTTGCCTATTTTTGTGAGAAAATGAATCTTCATTTCTCTGAGATAAGTGCCCAAGAATGCAAGTGGGGAAAGAATTTTGACAGATTAAATCTTTTAATCATCCTGAAGATCTCCCTGCTCCTGCCTCTGACATTCTTGGGCTATAAAAGGCAACGTTAGAGCTGGCCTCTTTAAGTTCTACCAAATGCAACATCTAAACCTTGGCTGAGCTGAGGGGGACAGCTTGTTTTTTTCTGATTTTGAACTCAGTATACTGAACATTTGCTGAACCTACTGCCTAGTAATGAACAGCTGAGAGTGGAATGATCAATCTTCGCACACAGAAAAGCTTGAGGTGCCAGCTAGGCCCACTTTAGTGGCTAGAAACAGCCACCAAGCTGGGATTCTTGCTTCACAGGCTGGTAAGTAGTTCATAACATCACAGGCGGGTACGGTATTTTTGAGGTCTCATAACCAAACCACCACCTACTATTTGAATTCCCAACATAGTATAAGGCTGGTACCTGGTAACCCCAGCTCTTTCTTTGTCTTGCGTTACATCTCGCAAAACCCATACTCCTGAGGAAAGCAGCAAGTCACTGACACACGACTGTTGTTGAATTTCCAATGAATTTCCATTCTATCCCCATATTGATACTGTTTATTGTTCTACTGAGAGACAACAAATTTCACTTGCATTCCAGGGGAAACACATTCAATAGGCAAGGGAGGAAGAAAATGTATTTCTTGAAGTGTGCATTGAGTTTCTATTTACTTTATTAAGAAGGCAGAGATGGTCTCTCTCAATCCTTGTTTTCTATGCTCGTGTCTGATCATAAGCACATCCACCGTGGGCCCCTGGGTGAGGACCCATGTGGAGAGCTCCCACATTCAGATACATCTGCCCAAGTCCCAAATCATGCAATATCCCCAATAAGAAAGGAGGAAACATAGATTCAACCACTTCTTCCACAAGGGATGATTGAACACTTAAGATGTACGGGCCCCATGATAAATGAGAGTGATTCATAGCGGTGAACACAACAGATAAAACTGGCCTGTCTGCAGATTAGACAGGGCTCCATGTTGAGTGTTCAGATATCCAGAAACAGAAGGACTGAGTGCTTTGGCTGCATGGAGAAGACACACAAACTTGAATTAGTCAGGTGAAGCCTCCTGGAGGCCCAGAAGGGTTAACTGACTCCTGGGAGATGAGTAGGGAATCGCTAGGTGAAGGGAGAAAGATGGGGTGGGAAGGAGACACATTTCAGGCAGAGTATGTAGAAGACTGGAAGGAGGAGCTTTTTCAGCAATTGCTGGAGCTGTTGCAGGACAAGGAGTAGGGTGGTCTGGGAGGGAGGTGAGAACAGATTAAAATCTGTTACCCAAGGAAGGGTTTTTTTTGGTTTTGTTTTCTGTTCTTTTATTTTTTTTATGGTTGCATTTTTTTTTGTAAACCATTTTCCTTAAATATATCTTTAGTATTCTATAAAAATAAAACATATTTACTGAAAAATCCAAACAAGATGAAATATTGTTTGGTTGTCAGTTTTTGGTTTAAAAATCAAAGATGTAAAGGACAAGAAAAAAAAAATCCACTGATCAAGTTCTTTCAAAGCCAAGTCCCCTGGGACTCTGTGAGCATCCTGAACTCTGCATGCATGCCCTTCCACATCCCCAGATGCACACTTCCCTTCCCACCTCCATCTGCCTTCCACAGCACCAGTTCCCCTCCCCCTCAGCATCAATTGCCCCTTTCTGTGCACTCCCAAAGCACTTGACCCACTGTTATTAATTAATATATAATAGTAGTACCTATTTTAATAATTATTTGCATAATCCAATTATTAATGATGGTTATTGTGATAATATAATAATTAAATGTTTTAATTTATAAATTCATGATAGTTGTATTAGTATTGCGCACATTATCAGAAACTGTTACAATGACTTCTTGGTGTATCAGCCTTTACTGATAGCTGAACTCCTTAAAGAAAGACTAGATATGTATAAGTTCTGGGTTTCTATCCAATCACTCCTTCATTTATTCATTAATAAATATTTATTGAGAACCTACTATGTTCCCAGCAATGATCTCAGTTCAGGGCATGTATCAGGAATATGTAGTCAATACTCCCTGCCCTCTTGGAGTCTACAAGAAGCACACAGTTCATAGCAGGAAGCTTCAAAAGGTGTCTTTTTCCAGGATAGTAGCCAAGAGAGCCTCCCAGTTGTCCACCATTTCTGGGAGGAGTTTCTATGAGGAACTTTGAGTCTACACACCAGTATTCTCTTCAGTCTACACAAAGGTCTTTTAAAAACTGATGGGCTCAGGGGCACCTGGATGGCGGGTCAGGTAAGCTCCCAACTCTTGGTTTCAGCTTAGGTCCTGATCCCAGGATCCTGGGATCGAGCCCTACATTGGGTTCTGTGCTCAGCACAGAGTCCACTTGAGATTCTCTCTCCCCCTCCTTCTGCCCTTCCTGCTCCTGTGTTCTCTCTATATATATAAAATAAGTAAATCTTAAAGAAAAAAAAAACCTGATGGGCTCCCTCACAGGGAATAGCTCTCTAATCCCCATCAAACACCCCTTCCCCTCCTATTCTTCCCCTGTGAGAAGTGAGGGTTACATCTCTAAGGCTCTTATGGAGTTTGCTTGGTCTGGAACTAAAATGGGCAGTGGGAGATACTAGCACACATTTCTCCTCAGCTGTAAACTGCCCTCCCCCTTAGCAAAAATTCTGTGCCCCCATCTAAGTCTTTAAACTTGCATGCCAAACTGATCAAAGTTCTTTGGATTCTTTTGAGCAGCCATTTTGTTAGTGACCTTGTCTACCCATTGGGAAGCCTGGAAAGAAAGGGGTTTTAGTGCCCATGAATTTAGAGCTTAGCCATTCTTTCCCATTTTAAAGTCTTTAGATCAGTGCATGGACCAGCACACTGATCTCTCTTTTGACCTTATGATAACTTAATTTTAGAGGACTAGTTGCCATTCTGAGCTACTAGCCTTGTGAAGGGCCCATGAATTTACCTCAGTAAGCCTACCTAAATTCTAAGTCTCCTGTTTGAGAGTTTGGGAGCTCACCCCTTCACTCTAGGCTTCTGGATCCTTATGCAATTTCATGTGACCCCTCCCCAGAGCTCCATATTGTACTGGGAGAGACAACCTTTGCTCAGACCTAAATCAATGGATGCCAGCTTCCTTTGTCCTAAATAACAAGAGACATCATCCAAAATACTCCTATTCCAGATGAGTCTTCTCCAGGTGGGACAGCATTCTGGAACTCCAGATATCAAACAGATAAAATAGTTGTTTTCTTCTTTAAAGTCCACCTCATCATACACCCTACTACGATTTTCAACCAGTATTTTTAAAATCTGTCTAATGATAATAATCACCTAAGTCACTTTAAAACAGATTCCCAAACCCTTCTGTATTTAGAATATGGTTTACTAAGTTTTTTTTTAATCATTTTTTTAAATTTATTTTCAGCATAACAGTATTCATTGTTTTTGCACCACACCCAGTGCTCCATGCAATCCGTGCCCTCTCTAATACCCACCGCCTGGTTCCCCCAACCTCCCACCCCCCCACCTCTTCAAACCCTTCAGATTGTTTTTCAGAGTCCATAGTCTCTCATTGTTCACCTCCCCTTCCAATTTCCCCCAACTCCCTTCTCCTAACTCCCCATGTCCTCCATGCTATTTGTTATGCTCCACAAATAAGTGAAACCATATGATAATCGACTCTCTCTGCTTGACTTATTTCACTCAGCATAATCTCTTCCAGTCCCATCCATATTGCTACAAAAGTTGGGTATTCATCCTTTCTGACGGAGGCATAATACTCCATAGTGTATATGGACCACATCTTCCTTATCCATTCGTCCGTTGAAGGGCATCTTGGTTCTTTCCACAGTTTGGCAACCGTGGCCATTGCTGCTATAAACATTGGGGTACAGATGGCCCTTCTTTTCACTACATCTGTATCTTTGGGGTAAATACCCAGTAGTGCAATTGCAGGGTCATAGGGAAGTTCTATTTTTATTTCTTGAGGAATCTCCACACTGTTCTCCAAAGTGGCTGCACCAGCTTGCATTCCCACCAATAGTGTAAGAGGGTTCCCCTTTCTCCACATCCCCTCCAACACATGTTGTTTCCTGTCTTGCTAATTTTTGCCATTCTAACTGGTGTAAGGTGGTATCTCAATGTGGTTTTAATTTGAATCTCCCTAATGGCTAGCAATGATGAACATTTTTTTCATGTGTCTGATAGCCATTTGTATGTCTTCATTGGAGAAGTGTCTGTTCATATCTTCTGCCCATTTTTTTTAAAGATTTTTATTTATTTATTTGACAGAGAGATCACAAGCAGGCAGAGAGGCAGGCAGAGAAAGAGGAGGAAGCAGGCTCCCTGCTGAGCAGAGAGCCCAATGTGGGGCTCGATCCCAGGACTCTAAGATCATGACCTGAGCCGAAGGCAGCGGCTTAACCCACTGAGCCACCCAGGCGCCCCTCTTCTGCCCATTTTTTGATATGATTATCTGTTTTGTGTGTGTTGAGTTTGAGGAGTTCTTTATAGATCCTGGATATCAATCTTTTGTCTGTACTGTCATTTGCAAATATCTTCTCCCATTCCGTGGGTTGCCTCTTTGTTTTCTTGACTGTTTCCTTTGCTGTGCAGAAGTTTTTGATTTTGATGAAGTCCCAAAAGTTTATTTTGGCTTTTGTTTCCTTTGCATTTGGAGACATTTCTTGAAAGAAGTTGCTGTGGCTGATATCGAAGAGATTACTGCCTATGTTCTCCTCTAGGATTCTGATGGATTCCTGTCTCACGTTGAGGTCTTTTATCCATTTTGAGTTTATCTTTGTGTACGGTGTAAGAGAATGGTCGAGTTTCATTCTTCTACATATAGCTGCCCAGTTTTCCCAGCACCATTTATTGAAGAGACTGTCTTTTTTCCACTGTATATTTTTTCCTGTTTTGTCAAAAATTAACTGACCATAGAGTTGGGGGTCCATATCTGGGTTCTCTACTCTGTTCCACTGGTCTATGTGTCTGTTTTTATGCCAGTACCATGCTGTCTTGGTGATCACAGCTTTGTAGAAAAGCTTGAAATCAGGCAACATGATGCCCCCAGTTTTATTTTTGTTTTTCAACATTTCCTTAGCGATTCGGGGTCTCTTCTGGTTCCATACAAATTTTTGGATTATTTGCTCCAGCTCTTTGAAGAATACCGGTGGAATTTTAATTGGAATGGCATATGGTTTACCAAGTTTGCATGGGATCAAAGAACCCAAACTTTTTAACAGGTCCCAAAGTGGTTATTACCACCATGCCAGTTTGGGAAACTATCTTAACTAGTCATGTGTTGATTTAAAGTGTTGGTTTAAAGTTTCTAATGAGGATGGAAGTTTCTAATGAAGTTTCTAATGAAGAATGTTTATACAGGGTACATTTGAGTTTAAAACATTTAACAGTTCAGATTTCTCTTCAAAATACTGATTTTGTATATACACCCAGAGGTGGGATTGCTAGATCATATGATAGTTCTCTTTTTAATTTCTTGAGGCATCATCATACATTTTACATAGTAGCCTTACAATGTACATTCCCACCAACCATGTATAAGGTTTCCCTTTCCTCTATATCCTCATCAATGTTCATCTTTTGTCTTTTTAATAACAGCCATTGTTGCAGGTTTAAGCTATATCTCCTTGTGGTTTTAATTTGCATTTCCCTGATGATTAGTCGTGTTGAGAGTTTCTTTATATATCTGTTAGCTATTTGTATGTATTATTTTGAGAAATGTCTATTCAGGTCCTTTGCTTATTTTTAAATCCAGTTATATGTTTTCTTGCTATTTTCTTATATATTTTGGATATTAACCCCTTACCAGATGTATGTTTTATAAATACTTCCTTTGGTTCTGTAGGTTGTATCATCACTATGTTGATTGTTTTGTGATGTGGAAGTTTTTTAGTTTGATGCAATCTCATGTATCTATTGAGGAGAAATTTCATGATATGTTTCCCAAGTCTTCAACTTTTGAAGTGGGGATGTGACAGAAAGTGCAGGGAATTTATATTTAGGAAAACCTCGATTGTTGTTGTATGACTTTATCACCAAACACTAGCTTCCAAGAGTTCATGGTTCAGTAAGAAAGCAGAAAGTAAGCAGCTATCACTATAAAATGTGCTAGGTGCTGGAATGAAAGTATGCCCTGGTTTTACAGTGCTCACGGGGCAGTTTATAGGTTGTGAAGATCAAGGAAGGCTTCTGGGAAGAGGTAATGTCTCAGTTGACTCACTGGATCTCCTGAACCTCATTTTTTGCATTCCGTAAAATGGAAATAAAAGCTTTATTGCACAGGCTCGTTATGCATATTTAATAAGTTAACCTAACACATTTTTGGTACTCAACAGGTACTAAACAACCTCCCATTTTCCTTTTGGTTATAAAATCCTAAAAACCGTCAATGAAAAGGAATACAGAGAACATAACATAGAGAGAAGTTTCTCCAAGTATAATGAGGTATGAAGCAATAATAACTAATGTACCTTAACCTTCCACTCTAAATATAAAACAAAATCTCCCCGGGTGCTGCTTTCTCCATTTGGTCTTCATTTAATTGCACATTATTTCAGAACAAGAATCATCTCTTCTGTGTTCTGTGCAGTGCCTTGCCCTGTATCCAATATGCAGTTGGATGGGACTAAGTACATTTTATTTAAATTAAATTGACACACATGCACAGTCTCTATTTTGCAAGTCATGTATAATCATTAGTCCAATCAAGAGCCCTGTGTGGAGGTTACATTCCTCTCATTTAATTATCCTGGGTTTATAATCCATGGTCGAGGAAATCCGGAGATCGAAGCCCTCTTTTTGGCTTAATCAGTAGCTAATGAAGATTTAAATGAAGTCTTCCTGACTTCTTTTCCTTTAACAGAGATGCCAGACCATTTTTCCAGTTGATGACTAATTTATTAAGAAAAATCATTTAAAGGACTTAACAATTCCTAGTCTGCCCTGACAGACACATATTACACATATTTCAGAAGTAGACCTTAGATTGCTTTATGTAATAACAATAGATTATTTTAAAATTTGCATACTGAAAAACAAGAATAGATTTTTAAGTTGCAAAAAAAAAAAAACCCTTTAGTAAGATAAAGTCTGTTTCTGTTGTTTAAAATTAAGTGATTGATTTGTTATTTTTAAGCTTTTGAAGAGGCTGAAGATTTTAGGTAGTTGGGGATTTTTGGTATCGTCTGATGTTTTTATTTGTTATTTTTAGTTTTTACATGTGACCATAGTTGTAAAAGATTCCATTGGGGATAAAAGAAACACATTTTTAAAATATTTTTAAATCAAAATTTGCCAATTTGTTATAAAGCAAACACACCTTGGATGAGCTGGAGCACACAGTACACTTGCAATGCATTGAGGACAACGATCACTGAACATTAGAGCTGAAAGAGACCTCCAGACTCCCCAGAAGTCACCAGGGTTACCTTGGGATACACACATACTGCCCATACAGAGTTCTACAAAGACTTGATTGGTTAGGAAACTTAAGTTTTGGAGGTTCTGCATCAAAGAACTCCAGATTTCTAACTTCTCATGAAAAGTATCTGGATCTGGCAGCACAATGCTCCAGTTGTGCACAATCACTCTTATCTGCAGCTGAGTGACAGTTACTTTCTTCAGAAGGGTATGTGAGAGGGCATCAAACACTGTCTTCTTTCCCTCCTTTACTTTTCCTTGCTGCCCTGATGGCAATTGGAATTTGGAATGCCAGCCCTATTCTGACACCCGCATGTTGTAGAAGAGGAGATTTATCCAGGGTAAACAGATCAAATTAGTTCTGTGGCCCTAATAACACTGCATAATGAACAACCCAAAAGCTGAACAGCATAAAACAATAAGCACTTGTTTTGCTCACGTGTCCAGGGATCAGCTGGGCCCTAGTAATGTAGGCTGGGTTTGGTTGGGGTGGTTTGGCTCTGCTCCAGATGTCAATTGTTCCCTTCCGCCACCAGCAAAGAAACTGGGACAGCTTCTTCTCACGAAAATGGCAGAAATGGAAAAGGGCAAGGGAAACACACAAGTCTTTTTAATGTCCAGAGTCATAACTAGCAAGGTCTCATGCCCATCTCTCTCAAGTGTGCAAAGCAAATCACACACTGAACTACACCAAAGAATGCGGGAATGCAAACTGCCCTTTTAATGGGGCAGACTTCAAAATCACAGCGCGGATGGGAGCAGGGACAAGGTTAAATAATTCAACCCAGCAACCCGATTGACTGTTGAAGAAGTCTTTAATCACACATTGCAGAGTTTCCATCAAGCCTAACTTCACTCATTCACTTTCCATTTCTGCCCAGGAGCCATAGGATCTGGGGACAGCTGGTCTAATCTCACTATAGGACAAGGAAACTGGTGCAGAATCCCAAGGAGAACATGCCTCCTAACCCGCTGTCCTTTGTGTTTCAGTTTGATGATGAAGCGCTATGATCTTACCTGAGTGAAATGACATGTCACTCATAGTTTTGCCAATAAAATTTCAGATTTTGAAAAATTATTGCCTGAAATTATTGCCTGAAAAATTATTGCCTGAAAGGCAATAGAGAACTGAACTACAGATCACTCATTAAGATGAGTTCTAAGTTCTCAAAGCCATCTGTTCCTTAAGAATTCTCAGATTCTAATTTCACCTTATAAAATAATATAGAAATATGGCACTAGAGACCTCCCTTAGGGAAGCACAAGCTTCCAACAAATTAAGAAGCATTGTTTATTTTAGGTTGGAAAATCTCAACAGTCTCCCCTTTACTTTCAGAACTGTATTTTGCCTTGTTCTCTGCTTCTAAGACTTGATACTTTTAAAAAACACTATATATACTCAAAAAGCCAATAAACCACTGAATCTCTAATGAATGGAGAAAATTGAAACAAAGTTTAGTAAATGAATTTTAAAATGCTAATTTTGACTGTCACCCAAAAATTACCTTTGGGATTATTTAATTTCTTGCAAGGGAAGCTCCGGTCAAACACAGGCTCATTTTTTTCTGAACTGAGGATTCCCCAAAGGCCTGCAGAGCTGGGTAAGCAGTACAAAAGCCCCAATCTGAAGGATTGCCCCAGAACTCTGTTAGCTGAGCCTCAAACCAACCCCAAATGCCAGGTCCCAGTGCCTTCCTAGCCCCCACCTGTATAACGTTAGCTTTCTAGAGGCACTCTTGTCATCCAGGCAGAATCTACCTTCCACCTTGCAAAATGAAGAGGTACAAATGTGCAAATCAAAACCTCAAAGATGGCAGCAGTTCAAAAGCTCCAAAACTCCCAGAGCTACTTCCAGTCTAAAAGTTCACAATACAACCTCCCTCCCTACAACACACATGTCACAGTGCTCAAATCCTCTCCGTTCTTTGACCTAGGGCCCCTTCTCCCTGGGCTGGTGTTATTTCTGTGGAGGAAGGGAAACTGTGAAGGAGAAAAAAAATAATAAGTGGGAGTTTCATGTCTCTCCCCTCCTTCCAAGCCCAGAGTAAATGGTTTTTCTCTTTCTAAAATCCTTCCTATCTACAATACACATATTTGGATGACAGCTTTGCTAGTTCAAGTCTTTCCCATTAGCCAACCAGCTGCATAATGGCTAGATGGCTCCATGGCCCTTGGTCATGTCTTCGTATACGATGAGAACTTTGTGTTTATCATGACTGTCCCCCAAGGGGAGTGAAATGAATAGAGATACTACATTTATGTAAAAGCTAGATATTAAGGAATTCCATAAAGAGCATGGACCTCCATGGATTTCAACATGTCCAGCAGGATGAGAAACAGAATTTACAGATAGAGCACTTTATTATATGTTTTCATGGATTTAAAGTTGCTTAAGTCCACACAAGTACAGCCATGCTGAAAGTTTTCATTTTCATTTTGTGAATGGGATGAAGGGAGCTAACTGTTGAGAGAGATGACATCACTTTCTCAAGGTCAGACTTAGGAGCTAGCAGAGCTATTGTCGTGGGGGTGGAGCCGTGGGGCATGAGAAGACCTTGGACACACTAAGGCCTCTTTGACCTTGATTGAATACTACAGTCCTAACTCTTTTCAGTTCTCTTTCCAGTGCCTGTCAATAACTCATAAGAAATACAATGAAAGTTATCTTCCCCACAAAATAGTTGATTTCACCATTACAAGCTTATAGTGGCGCCTATTTGTGTCTCTGTGATGATTTCTGAACATATTTTAAAGATATTTGGGAAAGCATTAATACTGCCAGGCTTCACTTTCCTTCAAGAATTCTTTAGGACAAATCAACTGATGCGAAGAAGAATAAAATCCAAGACCAGAATAAGTTTCCAATGTCTTGGTTTTAGATAAATCCAGAAGTTGTGCCAATGAGTATAAAACCTGCCTTCCTTATCCAACTGTGAGAGAGATAGACAAAGGAGAGGTTGAGAATGTGTGTGTGCAAGAGACAGGCTTCAGAAAGGCTTGCCACACATGCTTTAGATTTTCATTTTTTCCTTGGCCAAGGTGACCAGGGAAACCAATGACCAAACTCTCCTGGGCATAACTGCAGTAAAACTTTCACCACTGCCTTTCCTACTTTTTATTTTTTCTTCTTCCATTAAAGATTAAAAATATGCAGGGAGAGTAATAAAATCTAAAATTTTGTGAATTCAAGAGACTATGCCCTAGTTTTGGGTTTGATGGGAAGTCTATTCTAAAATCTAATAACTGTCTCTAAATCTCTTACACTTACTTAGTGTGCTCTCTGAACTTCCTTGCATTATCTGGATGCAATAAACAGGCTGCTTAATAAGAATGGAAACACATCATCATAGCCATGCTGCTTGTGTAATCCCCACCCTTTGAGTGTGGGCTGGCCAAGTGACTTTCTTCTAACCAGTAGAATACAGCAAACATGATTTTCACTTCCATGATTACTTCACATAAGACAGTGATTTCCATCTTGCTTGCAGACTCTCTCCCTTTTTGACTTTGACAACGCAAGAAGTCATATTGGAGAGACCCATGCAGCAAGGAACTGATGACTATGAGCGAACAGGAGCTCTCAGTCCAACATCCTGAAAGAAACTGAATCCTGCCAATAATCATGTGAGCTTAGAAGTAGATATTTCCACAGTACAGCTTTGCAATGAGGCCCCAGTCCTCATAACATCCGGATCGCAGCTTTATTAGAGATTCTGAGTCTGAGGAACCCAGCCAAGCTACAGCTGGATCCCTGGCTCACAGAAATTGGAAGATAATAAATGTGTGCTATTTTAATCCAGTAAATTCAGGAGTAATCTGTTAACACAGCAATAAATAACTAACACTTAGCCTTAAATACAAGGGACATATCAACTATCTTTTGAACCATTAAATAGTTTGTAGTTTTTCTATACTGGAGTTTCTCTAACACTCCCGAGAGGAAAAACAAAACTAGTGGAATTGAGTAATAGATGGAAAAATGGAGACACCTGGGTGAGGCAGAAATGTTTTAAAATATTGACAGCAGTAATAATTGGCTGCAAAACTTTGGTTTAAATCTACTCTCTGGACATTGAGCTGCACTTGGGAAATGCAATGTGAATTTTAGGACCAACTCCCTGCTAATTTGGAATGATATTAGTGGGTCTCTGATGTAAATTTTTTTCTGTAAATAATGTTATTGAAAAATAATCCTGACCCTTATACTCCTTGAGAAAAAAAAAAAATTGGAAAGAAAAAAACAAATTTCCCTCAATCTTATTCAGTCACAACCTAGAAATTCTACTCCTCCTTAAAGTTAAAAGTATAGATAAAAATACCTTGTTGCTTAATGACCTATATAAATCAGGATGAATGAACCCAAAGATGTTTGAATTCTTACCTATGGATTCAATAGATGGCTCTGGACCAGCTTGTGACAGAAAATTGTATGCACCTATTCTCAACTTTGTGGTTAGTGACTCCATGTTAGCTTGAATTTGGCTGTAAAAGGAGGATATGTGAAAGGCACAGCAGAGAGGAAGAAAGAGACTGGATCCTAGAGAATACCTCTGAACCACAAAGTTACATCAAGCCTGGAACCTGCTTTATATCTGGACCTACATCCAATTGCTGAAACAACTTTTGCAAATTTGAGTTGAATTTTCTGTGTCTTTTTCTTTTTAAGATTATTTATTTATTTATTTATTTGACAGACAGAGATCACAAGTAGGCAGAGAGAGATAGAGAGAGGAGGAATCAGGCTCCCTGCTGAGCAGAGAGCCCGATGTGAGGCCCGATCCCAGGACCCTGGGATCATGACCTGAGCCGAAAGCAGAGGCTTTTAACCTACTGAGCCACCCAGGCGCCCCGATTTTTTGTGTCTTAAACTGAATACATCTCAACTGGTACCTATCTGGAAGGAAAAATTGAAGATGCACTCTACTTCTTGGATAAGTTCCAAACCACTACTTGCTCTGTGCAGCCTGCCTTATTAATTGCCTATTCTAGGATAATAATATCATTCTAGTTCACAGTTTTGATGAAAAACATTAAGGCTACATATAAAACATGGAATCAGAGTTGTTTTCAAAAATAATAGACATATTTTCCTAGTATTGAAAAGTAGTAGAGTATTGGCTTGGCACAGGTGTTTTCACATTTTTTCTTCATTCATGATACTTCAGTACTCTCAAAGAAATGAATAAACAAGATTCAGGACTAGACAGAGCAAATCTATCTCTTTGAGAAAAGAAACTATAGACCTTGGCCTTGCCATGTTTTATGGAAGGAATTTATGAAAATGATAGCTGTCTGTCCCATATTCTAAATGACAGCATGATTAGTGACTTTCACTGTTATGCAGCTGGCAAAAAAGCAGACTCTTGATCCTCCTCCAAGAGAAGACAAAGGGAAGAAATTTCTTACTAAGGAGTTATATTAAGCAAGAGAAAATTTTGAAAAATAATTAAGAATACATTCTGAAATGACAAAATAAAACCTAATGGTTGGGTTTCTCCCAAAGCCATAAGCATACACAGGGGGAGTAAAGAGATATGTGGAGGTAGATAGGCTGAAAAATGTCCTCCCCCCAACCCCACTCTTCCTCAAAAGATACCCATGTTCTGGGGTGCCTGGGTGGCTCACTGGGTTAAGCCTCTGCCTTTGGCTCAGGTCATGATCTCAGGGTCCTGGGATCAGGCCCCACATCGGGCTCTCTGCTCTGCAGGGAGCATGCTTCCCTTCCTCTCTCTCTGTCTGCCTCTCTGCCTACTTGTGATCTCTGTCTGTCGAATAAATAAATAAATAAATCTTAAAAAAAAAAAGATACCCATGTTCTAATCCCCAATACCTGTGAATATTACCTTACTATAGGAAAAGTGTCTTTGCAGATATGATTACGTAAGGGATTTGTGAGATGGGAAGGTTATGCTAGGTTATCTGGATGGGCCCTAAATGCCATGGCATATTCTTGTAAGAGAGAGGCAGAAGATTCCAAACAGGGGAGAGGAGAAAGTGAAGCGCAAATGGACCAGAGAGAGCTTTGAGGATGCTCCACCCCTGGTCCTGAAGATGGATGAAGAGGACAGGAACAAGGGAAAGCAAGAAATGCAGTTATAGAAACTGGAATAGGCAAGAAAGTGGAGCCCTGCCAAACCTTAAGTTCAGCCCAGAGAAACTGACTTTGGACATCTGACCTCCCTGAAACCAAAAGGGGATAAATGTGTGTTGTTTTAGCTAGAACTAGAAACCACATTAAGTTTGTGACACAACAGCCATAGAAAACTAAGAGATATATAAAAATAAGTTTCCAAATGAGTTTTTTTCTAAAGGCCCTTTTACTACACCTTGAGATTGACAGCACCTTACTCTTCAGGATCCCATCAAGCGACTTCACCTTACCAGAGGAGGTCACTAATCCCCTGGTTGGGCAGAGAAGTAATAAAATGTTTGCCATATGTCATTCTAAATCCTCAAAAATATTTCTTCATGAGATAGCACTCTCTGCCTCGCTGGATTTAAAGTAATGGATCAGAAAAGGTGATTTCTTCAAAAACATCTTTCCATGTATTCATCCTTGATTTTTGGTTCTTGACAATGAGACATGTGAACTATCAATTTTACAGTGTTGTTGATGTTTACTCTTTTTTTAAGATTTATTTATTTGAAAAAGAGAATGCACATGTGAAAGTAAGTAAGCAAGTAGGGGGTGGGGAGGCAGAGGGAAAGAATCTCAAGCAGACTCCCCACTAAGTGAGGAACGTGAGCTGGGCTTGATCTCAAGCCCCTAAGATCATGACCTGAGCCAAAATCAAGAGTCACGTGCTTAACCAACTGAGTCATCCAGGTGCCCCTCTTGATATTTATTCTTAAACCACACTGGTAAATATCTAAATCATGCCCTAAATGATTCATTTCATTTTCAAAGATTGTGATGCAGCTAACATTCTTAAATGATTGAATTCTGAAAGTTGAGAATATCTTCTCCCATGACTCTACTTTTGCTGTTGAATGGGAGCTTTGCTTTTTTTACTCCAAAGGGGGTGCCAAACTCTTGATTTCTGACTCCCAAGAAACAAAGATACAAGCCACCCCTGACTTCACAGGAGACAAATTCAGTTTCCACTACAACACTCTTTTAATACTTGACAATTCTCCCTGACCATGCTTACCACAATTACAACTAATAATTAATAATAAATTATATGTTGTCTTCCCCCTCAACTAAGATGGGTCCCAGGACAGGAGGATATACCTCCTAGAAGGTAAATGAGATAAACTGTCTATACCTAGAAGATAAATGTATCTCATGTGCCTTCTAGCTCCAATGCCTACCATTGCCTTGCTCATAAGAAGTATCTGTTGAATGAATGGATACATTAAATATATGGTATTATTTTTATTGTGCTGTTATATGACTATTATTTTATATTATTGCATAAATAAGGATGAGAAATTTACATCATATAGCATATACCCTGCTGAAAATTATGTCAATCTTAATAATACATTTTAAAAAGTTTATTTACATTCCTTGAATATTATAAGGAGGATAAAGTCAAATATATTGGGAGTAGATATTAAACACATTATCAGGCACCTGGGTGGCTCAGTTGGTTAAGCGTCTGCCTTTGGTTCAGGTCATGATCCGGGACTCCCAGGATTCAGTCCCCCATTGGGTTCCCTGCTCGACGGGGAGCCTGCTTCTCCTTCCCTTCTGCCAATCTCCCTGCACCCTTGCACCCCCTTTGGAGTAAACTAAAACTACTCTAGGTGGAACTGTTTGAGAAGATCAGCCCTGGGGTACTAATCTGCTCCCCCAACCTCCTCCCCATCTCCTTTGCACTCCCGCCCCTCCCTACCCTGCCACCTCCCACCAACCTGCCAGTGCTAGATAATAAGCAGGGTCTGTTGGTTTGTTCAGGGAATACACCAAAGGAAATCATTGGCTTGTGCTGTGATTTGAATGATGGTTTGAAGTAAGATAAGCAGAGAGGAAATTCCAAGACAAGGAGATGACTTTGAAATAAGCTACAGAAATGAGTAGAAATCACAAAGCAGATTGAAAAATGCATAGGCTTCTGGGACCATATATCTTAGTAAGGATGTGCAGCATAAGCTATTGAGAAAACTTCTATCCTGTTAAAGACCTATTTCCCCTTCCTGCCCCAAGGAGTATATAAAATACTTTTAATCTTTCAGAGCTGGCTGTGAAGAACAGCTCCACTCATGCTATTGAGGGATGGGGCTGGAATTGCTCCACATTGAAAAAATTGGATGAGAAACAGCACTCTGTGTTGCAAAAATGACATGCGATTTTTGCATGAGTCCAGTCCTGTGAGGTAAGGAGCTCAGTAACTGCTCTCATGCCTCTCCTGAAGCCTGACCACTTCTGCCTCCTTTTCAGTCCTGCTGTGTACCTACCTCCTTTGTACCGTGGCTGCCCTTCTCCCTACCCCACCAGCTCCAATTTTCATCCCAGCTAAACCATCTTTGGAAGACCTTGTATAATTTTAGAATTATTTATTCTTTGAAAGTTAGAACTGCTCAGTGAAGTCATTAGACGTGGAATATTCTTTTCTCTTCTTCTTTCCTTCTCCCTTTCTTTCTACTGATTCTATGAGGCCAGCATTACCTTAATACCAAAATCAGGAAAAGACATTATAAGAAAAGAAAACTCAGACCAATATCTCTGATGAGCATAGATGTAAAAATCTTCAACAAAATATTAGCAACTATACAGGAAAAAGGAAAAACTATGGAGACAATAAAAAGTCACTGGTTACCAGGGATTAATGGAGAGGAAAGGATAAATAGCAGAGCACAGAGGATATTTAGGGCAGTTAAACTATTCTATATGATCTATGATCATATACTTGTGGATACATCTCATTATATATTTGTCAAAACCCATACAACACCAAGTGTGAACCCTAATAGTAACTGTGGTCTTTGAGTAATAACTATGTGTTAATGGAGGCTCATGGAGGCTCATGGACTATAAGAAACGTATTATTGTAGTGCAGGATACTGACACAGTGGGGGACGCTGTGAGTTGATGGGGACAGAAGATATACAGGAACTCTTCATACTTCTTGTTCAATTTTGGTGTGAACGTAAAACTGCTTTAAAAATAAGTTGAGGGGCCCCTGGGTGGCTTGATCCATTAAATATCTGACTCTTAATCTCAGGGTCATGATCTCAGGGTGGTGAGATCAAGCCAGCTCAAGTTTCAGCATGGATTCTGCTTGAGATTCACTCTCCCTCTCCCTCTGCCCTTCCCAGTCGCTTGTGCTATAATTAAATAAGTAAATAAGTAAATAATCTTTTAAAAATTTAATCTATAAATTAATCTATAAAATCTATAAAAATGAATGTATATTTTGATCACTTCAAGTTTGTAGGTCTTCTGTTGATTATGTTGTTCAAAACTACATCCTCATTGACTTTGTGTCTGTATATTACAAAATAACACACACACTCACAATCACATAGTTTAACTTGATTTTCCAGTTATCCTCACTCTCGATTATGCATCCCACCACCATTGGAAGCAGAGGTTTGTGCGGTGACACTTTCTTCAAATTTTATGATATTCCCCTTTTCCTTCAAACAAATCTATTCATCCTCTCAAATTCCTACCAAGTCTTCAAGACCTTACTTTAGGGTGACTTTTCCTAGACTGCTTTCCTGAGGGCTTAATGGAGATAGTGACTTCCTCTCTGTGGATTATTATATGCACTGTATAGTATCATTTCTCTCCTCAAGGGCATAACTTTTCTACAGCAAGCACCAAGAATGCTTACTTTAAATAATATATATGAAACAAATGTTGGTAGCATACATGGATGATAAAATTCGTTTTGCAGAATTATAATGGGAAAATGAGACATTTTGTCTATCTCATACCTGAATCCTTTCTCCTCTTGGTGTTGATTTCAGATTTTTCTGTTTTCTGCTACTTATATTTCTCCTACTTAAATACAGAATTATATGATTTCTAGCTTGGGTAACTAATAGCAGTTCTTGCTTCCTGCTCAGGTTAGTAATTAAAGCCCATGTGGAGAGAAGAGCCACAGGGCAAAGTACCAGAGTGCCTCAGCAGACATGTGAGGCTGTCTCAAATGTTCCAGGTTCAACAGAACTCTTAGCTGAACACAGCCACCTGAGTGTTCCCAGTCAATCATGCAAAGACAGAAGATTCTAACCAACCCCAGAATCATGATAAATAATCAGTCATTGTGTTTTCGGTCCATAGCTGTAACAATAAATATGGGAAATATCATTATGTCACTTGAGGTGTTTGAAGCCAAGAGAAATGTCATAAAAAATGTAGTTTTACAACAGCATTGGGAAGGGAAACGCAAACTCAGGTGCTCCTGTTGGACCATCAAGTCTAAGGATGTGTGTATACCTCAAAATTGTGATCCAGATGCCAGAAAGCTTTGGAGGCTGTTACCACAACTGCCCCTGAAACCTCAAAGCTGGTGACTGGCTCTAGATCTTTAAGTCTGTCCTCTCTGACTGTCTCTACACACTCACATTCCCACCATCTTGCTTTCCAGCCACCACAACATCTGGAAAATGGCCAGCAATGTTGCCAGTGCCTCCAGATCTCACACTAGTGTTTCTAACTGCATGCCTTGTGTCATCTCCAGGATCCTGAACTCAATGAAGTTCTAAAATGTAGGTTTTAAAGATGACTGGGTGGCTCAGACAGTTAAGTATCTGCCTTCAGCTCAGATTGTGATCCCGGGGTCCTGTAGGGGTCCTGGGATAGAGTCCTGCATCGGGCTCCCTGCTCAGCAGGGAGTCTGCTTTTCCCTTACCCTCTGCCCCTTCCCATCCACCACTCACACGCACTCTCTCTCAAATAAGTAAATAAAATCTCTTTCAAAAATGTAGGTTTTAGCTTTTCAACCTCAGAGGCCAACAGAGAAATATAACGAATCATGAAGGAAGTCTAGTATCCATGGTCACAGCCCTCTGATCCTGAATTTAATCAGTATGACATGTAGGAATGACATAGGAATGGGAGCCTGATAAATGGGATTTCCTATCCTAGTAGGTGTCCGTCCTTGGTCAAACTACTTAACCTATCTGAACTTCAGTGTCCCCAACCGTAAAAATGGGAATACTCACAACTGATTCAGAGGGTTTTTAAAGAACTCACCACAGATTTCACAAAGTTCCTGGTAAGATGCCTGGCACATTGTAGGTACTCAGAGATCCATGCCAATTATTAATGGAGAAAGAACTAGTGAACAGAAAACTGTTCACTAGTTCTTTCTAGTGAACAGAAAACAAGAAAGTATCAACATTCAAATCACTGATTGAAATGCTAATATTGCTAACTGATGATGTATGATATTGCACCTTCTTTTTGGAAACAGTAAGTTGGAGATTAAAAAAAATTTTTTTTTTTCACAACAGATCTTGCAGAAGGGACAGCTAACAGATTGCGAAGGGAGAAAGGACCTCCTTAAGAATGTGATTTCTGATCTGAATCTTGAAATATGAGCAGGGCCAGGCAAAAAATGGGGGGAAAGGTAATTCTAAATATTGATGTTTCTCTCTGGTCCCACTGCTGTCGAAAACTGACCTCTGTGCTTCAGACCCAAAATATAACTTGAAGACAGAGTTTGGGATAAAGAGGAAAAAAATATCTTTATTGCTTTTCTGGGCCAAAGAGGCTGCAGCAGGACATGACCTTCAAAGACTGCAGGCCACCGAGAGGGAGGGGCTGGAGGTGGGGGTTTCTAGGCAAATACAGAATCTAGCCAGTTCTGACAGAAATTGTGTATATGGTACCAGCCTCCTTTATCATGTCTGTAGAGTGGTACCAGGTTCTTGAAACAAAAGCTAAGAAAGGAGGAGAAAAGTTTGGCAGAAGAAAGGAAAAATGTTACATAGTTTAAAATCGAGATTCACTGAAGCAAGAGGGCACCCATTTTGATTTTTGTCCAATTTTATGCTTTCACGTGATCTATACCCATGATATAGGTAGGAACAGGACTCCAGTGGCTTTGTAAATCTAGAACACTTTATCAGAATGGTCTTTAATTTAAGGTTACGAGCCTCTGACTTTTCTCCCTTTTGTCTTGCTTCAACACGATACACTGAAATAGAGATTGAACTAGCAGTATATGTGGGTAGCATTCTTACCTTTGCCACCAGGTAGATTTCACTAACGATCTGATCTTAGGTACAACCCTCAGTTTCTGGTGGTCTGCTTCCCCTTCTGTAAACAACAACACTAACAGAACAATAACAAAATAGCAAAACAAACATGACTTAGATAATTTCTGTGACCATTTCCAGCTTTGGCAGTATCTGAAATGATTCAATGCACTTACACCCAAGCGTGGCCCAGCAGCTGTTACCAGTTGACTTATCATCTGTACATCAGACGCTCCACCCCTGTGCAGAATGGGAATCCAACAAGAGAATACATATTCAACAACTGAAATAAAGCCTATTAAGGAGATTTACATACTAACCAGTAGGTCTGGCCTTCACAGATATACTTCAAACTGACCAACATTGGTTGGAGAAATCTTGGAACCAAGGAAAGCAGAGAAGGGTAGTAAAAACCTGGTGCCTTTATGGAATATTTTATTGGGCTTTAAGAATCAACCTCATATGCTTTCAAATAGTTCCTATCTAACATTTCTTTAACAGAAGACAGGCTATGTGGCAGGTTAGAAGGGCCTCTTGTTAATGTGAGCTTGGAGCTCTGTCCACATGATAACGCCAGTTCCTTGAAAAATGCCAGTCCTTGAAAAATGTACAAAAAGTACTTTGATCATATTAGGATTTTTTAAACGAGTTGTCTAATAACTCTCCCATTGCTTTTAACATTTCTATGAAAGCAGCGATTTTACTTCTTTTTGTCCCTCTAGCAAATAAACAAGTAAGGAGAAAGGGGACAATATTCATTTTTATCTTAACAACAGCAACACATTTTAAAGCCTACACATGAGAAATTGGTAGAAGATAAAGCTATGAAAAATCCTACTCTAGTCTCATATTAATGAATTCTTTTTTTCAGTATTAATAAATTCTAATGATCATTCTGGGAAGAACAAAAGCCCACTAGCTTTCATTTGAATAGACTAGTCTATTGAAAACACTAGTCAATCTGCCATTTTTGCTTTGGGCTTCAGAAACGCACGTGCAGTTTGTATTGCTTTCCTTCCTCAAAAAGGGAGCTCTGTGCCATGCTATTATATTTTTATTTCACTTCTTTTTATAGCAGCAAGAGCAGAGGTGAACAGAGCATATGCACAGGAAATGGTTAGCGCAAAAGCAAGCTAACACCAAAACCACAGGCCTGAGAAAGGGCTGGGACTACAAAAGATAGTTTTTCTCAAAAGAAAAATTTCCTGAGAATAAAATCACTTGTTTTTATCAATTAGATCTGCCAAAAACATTTTTCTCCAACTATCTTCTGCCCACTTAATCAGGGTATGGAATTAATGTTTTGAAAAGCTATATGCATAGATTTGAGTATTAATATGCTTCTTGTGATGTTGCCTATTAGGAAAAAACACCCTTAATATCTCTTTTGGAAAATAAATAATCACTTGAGATTTGTTAAGTGTATATCTAGTGTACCATTCTGTTCACTAATGTCATGATTTCTGAGTACTGTTAAGAAGGTACAGTAGTAAAAACAACAGATTATATAGACACACATATTTCACAAAGAATTCTCCCCAATTACATAAGTTGCCTAATGGATTTTTTTATTATATATTTTGCCATAGTGAACTCTTAAGTTTTTATGTATTAAAATATTACTATTTTTACTTCTTTAATATCTAGGATTCCTGTATTAAGAGGATATCACCATATCAAGGAAAAAACTACCAATAAAACGTAAGCAAACTAATAAAACCCAAAACCAGTTCCTTGAAAAGACTAATACAACAGATCACCCCCCCTTGAGAACCCAATTAAGGGCAGAAAAAAAAAGGAAGAAGTAAAAAAATAATCCCTGATTAAGAATAAGAAAAACCTTTAGATAAAAAGGAACAAATTAAACGTCAGTAAGAAAAAACAAAACCTGTGGAACCCTGGGTCTCTTTAACCAAATCCACTACCAAATGGGAAGGGGGGAAGGGCTTTGAATTAAAGGCTTAAGAGACATGACAAGCAAAACAATGTCTTCAGTGATTCAATTCTGGATTGATGAATCAGCTATCAATGAAAGGTATTTGGGGAAATAGTTGGAGACGTTTGAATGAATTGAGTGATAAAACTTATTAAAAGAGGGCGCCTGGGTGGCTCAGTGGGTTAAGCCGCTGCCTTCGGCTCAGGTCATGATCCCAGGTCCTGGGTTCAAGCCCCACATCGGGCTCTCTGCTCAGCAGGGAGCCTGCTTCCTCCTCTCTCTCTGCCTGCCTCTCTGCCTACTTGTGATTTCTCTCTGTCAAATAAATAAATAAAATCTTTAAAAAAAAACTTATTAAAAGAGTTTTGTTAATTAAGTTCAGTATATTAAACGATATTGCAGTTATGTAAAAGAATGCCCTTACTTCTTAGAGATAAATGCTGAATTATTTAGAACTGAAGGGTCATGACTTGTCTGATTTAAAGTGATTAAATATAGCTAGGTGTTATATGGGAGTTCACTGTATTATTTTTGATACTTTTAAGGAATGTTTAAAATCTTTTTATAATAAAATTAGAAAGAACACATACGAGGGGAAAATAAATAAATCGATGCTCCATACAATTCTAAGGGAAATGTTTCTAAACATGGGAAAATGGGTGATACCCTCCATAAAATATAAATTATGAAGAATTATAGGAAGATGCGTAAATCTTGAGGAGGCCAATTACAGTAGAAGAGATTTGAAAGTGACTACAGATCTCCAATTAAAAAATGCTCCAGGACCAGATGATTCTACAGCTGGATTCTATTTCAACCTTTGGAGAACAAATGATCCCAATGTTATTTAAATTATTAAAGGCCATGGAAAGGAACAGGAATTGAACCAATCCACTTTAGGAAGCAAGCAAATCTTCCTGACAACATGTAAGAGAAAGTAGCCAATCTCACTCATGCATGTAGATAGAAAACTCCCAATGAAATGTTAGAAAACAGATTTGTTTTTATGTGGCTTTCTTTAAAAAATAAAAGAAATAATTATAATTTTGTTATATATCAAGGTGCATTTTGTGACAATAGTGGATGCCTGGAGTTATTAATATCTCGAGATGCCTGGAAGAGTAAAGTAAGTACAGTATGTAAGAAATTGAAAGTAAGTATGTAAGAAATTGAAAAGTTCCCATTCTATATTTACTAATCATTTTCTTCATCCTCATATCAAGCCAAAATCTGCCTCTGAATAATGTTTGCAGATGGAGAAATAAATGTCCCAGGACATTAATTCCCTAAGGCTGACTACAAATTAAAGCCAAAGCAGGAAGGAGAATTCAGAGACTAGTTTCTGGTTGAAACTGATCTTTTCTCTCAACTGTGTGCCTCTCTTTGACATATGTGCCCCCCCCACCCCAACAAGGATTCCAATGGATTAACAGTGCTAGAATGTCCTACTGCATGTGGACTGTGGGCACAATACATAGCCAGACAGAGAGCTTCACATTCACATTCAAATCATTACCTTCAGGGTAATTTTCTCCCAAGGAGTGATCTATCTTGTAAACACAGTAACCAATCCATATCAAATTTGATACCATCACCCATAAACAACATGGAGGCACTCAGCTTTGTCAAATGGCTCTGGCAAGGACGAATGGATTTCCACATATATTACACTTTTCAAATCCTATTTTTCTTGTTGCTTTATAATATTCCCTTGGTAAGGTGAAAAAAATTTATACCATATTAAATAGCATCCAACAAAAAAGCCACTCTATGTAAATTGAATTGTTTTATTTTTTCTAATATTAAAGAAGAAAGAAGTGTTTGCAGCAAAGTATCTTCTGTCTTGCTGAATAAGATAAGTTGTATCCTTTTAATAGCCAAATTCAATTAATTTAATTTACCCACTCCAATTAGAGTAAGTACAGTGTAGGATAAATCACCTGCTTCTTTGAACTTCTTTTCCTATTATAAAGAAATAGGATAAATATGCTTTTCCCTCAACAGGAAATCATGAAGGAAGGCTTGATATCATGTCAGAAAATCATTTTAACTTGAACATTTGTATTCTTATATCTTTGTCCTTTTACTAATAGCAAAATCCTCCTCCTTCTCATTTCCATGTTATTAAATTCTCTCTCAACTTTCTCTCTGTACAGTGGAAGAAATAATATCTGCACATTATCTGCCCTTTAGGATGAATGATTTGAGAATCAAATAACATTATGGGTGTACTTTGTAAATTGTGTGAATTAAGCAAACTTGAAATAGCCAAGCCTCCAGATAAGCTGATGTCCAGACTGACCCCCAGGATACACTGGACTTGCTATCACTTTAGAAAGGAGGCTTAATGCCATGGAATTAATGCAAGAGATATTTGTTTCTACAATCAGTGAGTATCAAGACTTGAACTGACACCCAGGTCTTCAGATTCCTAAACTAATCACTTAATTTTCACATCATTACACCACAAATAAGTTTATACTTATTTGGTTATGAAAAATTTCCTTTCTTTAGTCATAATACCAGTGTAATCAGCCTTGGGCAAAATCATAGAGAGGATGACAGGTGAGAGTTATGGACAAGTTCTTTTTTTTTTTTTTTTAAAGATTTTATTTATTTGACAGACAGAGATCACAAGTGGACAGAGAGGCAAGCAGAGAGAGAGAGGAGGAAGCAGGCTCCCTGCGGAGCAGAGAGCCCGATGTGGGACTCGATCCCAGGCCCCTGAGATCATGACCTGAGCTGAAGGCAGAGGCTTAACCCACTGAGCCACCCAGGTGCCCCGGACAAGTTCATTTTTAAGAATCGAGGGAAGGAAGGAAAGAAGGAAGGATGGAAGGAAGAAAAGGAGGAAGAAAGAAGGGAAGGGAGGAAGGAGAAAGAAAAAGGAGGGAGGGAGGGTGGAAGAAGAAGAAAATTCCATGTTAATTTGGCCATTCTTTTTCCAATATTAGAGACATAAGAGTATAAAACATAAAATGCAAACACAAGTCCTATCTGATAGATTCCATCTCTAAAATCTTACCCCCCCCACCGCCAACTAATATTTTATAAGTCAGTTTCTCTATTTCAAATTAAGCCGTTTGGAGGTATAGACCATGCATTTTAGCTCTAGGCTTGCATAGTTTGGGGTGAGATCTTGTCCATAGTTGATAATCCATAAATGTCTGTTGAGCAGGTTTATTTCTTTCTGATTGAGTGGTTGGTCCATGTCAACCCAAATAAAGAGAAGAATGAGAACTTGATAATACTTGATTGCAGACTACACTTCTAAATGCTAGAAAATACAGAATATAAAAGCTTAAATTTGAAGTCACGGAACAAAATTTGCTGCCACTGTCCCTAAAATGCCTCTTCTGTGAACTTTGGGAGCTTCCTTAGTGATACATCTAGACTTACACACAATGAGGCACAAGAGCAGTAGGCTGAACAACCTCATTTTACAATATCTTAAAATGCAGAGGCACATGGGTGATTCAGTCGGTTAAGCATCTGACTCTTGACTTCAGCTTATCTCATGATCTCAGTGTCCTGGAATCAAGACTCATGTCAGGCTGTAGGCTCAGTTGGGAGTCTGCTTGAGGATTCTCTCTCTCTCTCTCTCTAAAGTAAGTAAATCTTAAAAAAGAAAACAATAAATTAAAACACAAGTTAAATAATATATTGTGAAACTGTATTCCAAGCTGCAGTATACTATGTTATTATTGGATGTTAATATTGAACATTTTTACATGACAGTGGATGAATGAATATTATAATATACAGATTATATTATTGTTCATGAAATTCCAGAGTCATTGATTTAGGTGAACACATTGTTTTCAGAATGCCTGGATGTCCATGATCTTGCCTGTACAATGGCATTCTGCTTACTGCAGAGGTTCTTATGAGAATCAAATGTATCCATGTATGATTAAATGTATTAAATAAACATATCAAATTGTTACATGAGGGGCGCCTGGGTGGCTCAGTGGATTAAGCCGCTGCCTTCGGCTCAGGTCATGATCTCAGTGTCCTGGGATCGAGCCCCACATCGGGCTCTCTGCTCAGCGGGGAGCCTGCTTCCTCCTCTCTCTGCCTGACTCTCTGCCTACTTGTGATCTCTCTCTCTGTCAAATAAATAAATAAAATCTTTAAAAAAAATTGTTACATGAAATATTTAAAAATTCCTAACTGCTCTACAACTCTAG
The DNA here is from genome assembly GCF_002288905.1 of Enhydra lutris kenyoni. NCBI lineage: Eukaryota > Metazoa > Chordata > Mammalia > Carnivora > Mustelidae > Enhydra > Enhydra lutris. The sequence continues at coordinate 34,479,277 of NW_019154085.1, read as the reverse complement.
TAACAAAACCATTCACTGTAGTCTCCGTGCTAGGTACTTTTTAAGAAATTTGAACTCACCTCCATAAGCTATGTCACACAGGTACCCACCATTATCCTTACTTTTCCAAATAGGGAAACTGGGGTTTAGAGAGTTTCTGTAACTTGCTGAAAGAAGAAGCAAAATTGTGATTTAAACCCAGACAGTTGGAGTCCATAGCAAATGCTTGTAACCACTACTCTCGATATCAGACACCACTGAAGATTCACTTGTTTCATTAACTGACTGTTCTCTGAGAAATGTAATCAGGATGGGTATGTTTCTGTATTGGTATCTCTTAAAATGAAATGGTGCAGGTACAGAAAGCAGAATGAAGCCGAGTGAGATGACTGAAATAAAGTGGGGGTAGGGAAGATGAAGTCCAAGCAGAATAAGAGCCAAGAAACCTAACAGACTTCATGACTTTTTTTTTAGTTTTGAATTTTTATTGAATCTGTAGCTATGATTCTATGAAAAGCTATGTAGCTTTTCTCACTCCTAATTTAATTTCTTTATAACATATCATTCTGTTTGTTTGTAAATGAATTATTGTAGTGTTATACAAAATTCAATAAGCACACAGTGTGTATAGTATAATACAGGGTATATAATATGTTATAATATATGTACACAGTTCTGTCTCCCAGCTACCAAGTTCCCTTTTCCAGAAGTTACAACTGTAATCTGTTACTTGTGCAACCTCCACCACAATTAACTTAGGAACATTTCATCACCCCCAAAAGAAACTTTGTACCCATTAGCCATCACTCCTCATTTTTTTCCAAGACAATGTAACCTTAGGCAACCAGAAATCTACTTTTCTGTGTCTAGATTTGCCTATTCTGGATGTTTCATTAAAAAGGGTATCTGAAATATGTGGTCTTTTGTGGCTAGCTTCTTTCCCTCAGCAAAATGTTTTCAAGGTTCATCCAGGCTGTACCACATAACAATGTTTCATTTTTTTAATGTCAACAAATATCCCATTGATGGGCACACCACATTTTATTTATCCTTTCATCAGTTGATGGATGATATCTGGATTGTCTCTACTTTTCTGTTGTCAGGAATAATGCTGCTGTGAACATTGTTGTAGAACTCTTTGCTTGAATAGATATTTTCATTTCTCTGGGAGTGAAATCACTGGGTCATATGGTTACTCCATGTTTAACATTTTGAGGAACTGCTGAACTGTTTTCCAAAGCAGATGCACTATTTTACATTCCTACCGCCAGTGTACGAGGATTCCAATTTCTCCTCATCTCCCAACACCTTTTCCCCCCATGTTTTTCATTATGGCCATCTTCACTGGTGTGGCATCTCACTATGATTTGGATTTCCACTTGCCTGGTGACTAATGATGTTGAGCACTGGCCATTGGCATATTTACTTTGCAGAAATGTATGTTCACATCCTTTGCCCATCCTCCCAATAGGTGATTTGTCTTTTCCTTGTGTTACATTGATTCTCTCCTCTCCTCTTATCCATAGTCTTCCCCATTATCAACATTTCCCACCAGAGCAGTAAACTTGTTACAACTGATAAACCTACAACAACACATCGAAATCACCACAAATCTATAGTTTACATTAGGGTCTTCATGGTGTTTTCATAGATTTGCGTTTACAAAACATCTTAGCCAAATCTCTCCAGGGAAGTGAGAGATAGGTGACCAGCAGAGTCAGAGAGTTCCAAATGAGCAGACCTGCAAGTCCTGTTTCTGCAGCAAAGAATGTGTGTGTCCATACTGTGGCCAGGCGGAGACATTCAGCTCTCCATTTTAGGATAACTAAAACCTACATGACTGTCACAGGCTGAGGAATGACCCAGTGATCACTGTTATCAACATGTCCCGAGTTTAAAGGCCACTTACAGATAACTTCCTTCTAATGTGACCCACGGAACGGACATCATACACTGTATGGACAGAGGAAATAGACACTTGTTCCTCAACTTTATCAAGTCTCACACCCATGCTCCCAGTGACCCCTTGAAGCTAGAGAAAGTAAAATTTGTAGTAATAAAGCACAAGTGATTTTTCTGGTGCTTGATATGGTTGTGGTTGAAGAATGGGTCATGTGGGTTGTTACTCAATGTTTTGGATCAGTGCAGCAGATGCTATATGTAGGACACATTCTGGAGTATTTTTGGTACTATGGCCTTCCTTTCCAGCATACGTTTCTCTCCTTCTTCTGTCCCAGTCCTCAAGCACTCTGAGCTCTGGGATGGCACCAGCCCATCGAGGGCCTCGGGAAAGTCATCCCTAAACCAGTATTTGTCTACCATGAGCCAGGCAGTGTTCTGAAATCAGGGACAAAGACTAGACATCTCTACTTGGAAAGTTTAAGTTTATTTAAAAATACTTGACACATTATCTCTCTAGAAAAAAGGTGCATTTAAGGGGATCAACCCTGTGCACCCTTGTCAGAGAAGGGCTTGGTTTAAGGAGTTACTCCTACAGAGATCTACATTTGTCACCACACAGGCAACCACCTACTTTGCTTACTCTTAAGGGTGACCCCATTCCCATGTTGCCTAGCAATGTGAAAGCATATAATGTAAGACCAGTACTTTGTTATGAAGGGTACTCTAAAACCAACTAATATTTCAGATGGCTCTTCCCCAATCCGATCAAGCCTCTGCCTATCTTGATTTCTAGAATGTGCTGAAATGATGCCCAAACAGTACCTCTGATTAACTGAATCCCAGATAACAGAAAGCCAACTCAAGAACATTTTTTTCATCTTTTAAATTTATTAATTTATTTTTATTTTTTTATTAACATATAATGTATTATTTGCTTCAGGGGTACAGGTCTGTGATTCGTCAGTCTTACACAATTCACAACACTCACCATAGCACATACCCTTCCCAATGTCCATAACCCAGCCACCCTATCCCTCCCCCTCAACACCCCAGCAACCCTCAGGACTCAAGCACATTTATCAGCTGCTCAAGAAGTTTTTATACCCAAGGGCAACACTGTGTTAAAACTACATATTGGCTTTGGAAAAAATGTCAGGGTCACAGATTTATAAAAAGCAGTTAAGAAAAACCTAGAATACTTAGGAGTGGTTGTCCTGGATCTCTCCAGACTAGTATCCTGGGGGTGGGGGGGGGGACAAACTGCTCTTCTCCCCAGCCAACCCCCCAAACCACCCTGGGTGTGACTCAGGAGAATTCTTAGTAGACTTTAATCAGCTCGCTGGAGACAAAGTGCAGACCAAAGGGATGCGTGGTCAGAGCAGGAGCAGAAAAACAACACAAGTGTAAGTCATCCCCGTATCTGACTCCCCCTATCTGGTAAATCCACAAGTTAGTTCTAGTGCCCTCACTCTATCAGATACACACCTCAAGCCTCTTACACCACTTTACCCTGGTTTACTATTCTTTAGCTTTTATTATGTGAAATGTCCTTGTTCACATATTTGAATTCATTTGTTTAACATGGTAATTTGTTGCCTCCCACCCCTAACCCAAAAAATGTACCAGGCCTACACAACCTTAAGGAAGGCCTGGTAAGTTCCCCTCCTTATCCCGGGTTTCCAGAACAATGTGAACTGGTACATGGTGGGCGCTTAATGAATGAATACCGGTAGAGAGCATTTATGACTTTGGAAGCTTAAGAAGACTTATAAAGCCTGGCTCTGGAGATGCAGGAGAGATCCCAAGCACCAGACTCATAATTAGCCTCTGATCTCCTCCTAAGGATGGAAAGACCAACTCAGCTGAGCCCGCGCCCATCCGCCTGCCTAGGAAGGTAGGGGGGTAAACCGGCAAAAGCGGCCAGAGAGCCAGACGTGCGAGGAGCCTCCAAATGGGGGGCGAGAGGCGTGGGTAGGCCCCGCCCGGAGCCCCGAGGCTGCCGCCCCGAGCCCTCCCCTGCGGCCGCCGGTCCCTGGGGCGACAGGGACAGCCCGGGCCGGCCTGCAGGAGCCGCCCCACGCGCGCCCTCCAGCCCCCGCTGCCGAGACGCCGCCGCCGCCAAGCCGGGGCCGCTCGCCGAGTTGGCTGCGCGCGCCCGGGGAGCGCAGAGTTTGCAAAGTCGTCGCGAAGCTTCGGTGGAGGGAAGGGGGTGGGGGAGTGGGGGTGCGCGAGAGAAAAACCCGCCTCTTGCGAGTAGAGCGAGGAAGAGGGGGGGAGAGGCTCCGAGTTCCGCTTCCTGAACGGCGGGTGGGTAGAGAAGGTTGGCGCGGGGAAGGCCGACGGGACGCGCGCTCCGGGCCCCCGCGCGAGTGGCGCGGCAGGCAATGGCCGGCGAGCGGACCCGCAGGTTCACCCGGAGCCTGCTGAGACCCGGGCAGGCGGCCGAGCTCCGGCACAGCGCCGCGTCCGCCGCCGCGGTGGCCGTCAGCAGCCGGCAGCAGCAGCGGGTGAGTGTGGCGCGTTCTCCGCGCCTTCCCGCGCTCCCGGGGCGCCCCGGGCTCCGAGCCCGGCCTCCCGGAGCGCCCAGCGCGTCCCTCCCGCCCCTTCCCGCGTCCCCTCCGCGAGACAGCGCCGCCGACGCTTCCTGTCCAGGGGAGCGCGGGGGGACCGGGGACACTCAGAAGCGCAGAGCGTGGGAGTCGATGTGTGTGGGTTTGGGGGCTGGGGAGGTGGCAGGAATGCCTCGAGAGTCACATCGGCACTAGGTTGTGGGGTGCGAGCGACCCGAAGGGTGGGGGATCCGCGGGAGCGGAGCCGGCGGTCTTCTGCGCTCTCCCTCACCCCTGGCGACTGGTGCGCAGCGAGGAGACGATGTGACCTGAGGTCCTCCGGCTGAAACTGGGAGCCCCGCGTTAACGTTATCGCGGAAATAAATGTCCTTCGCACCACCCTCCGTCCACGCGGTAAAAAACTACAAACCACTCTATGCTCCTCCAGAAAGGGACCAGGGAACTGTTTGGAGGAGACATGGGTCATTAAGTATCCAATGGTTTCTGGTTTTTTTCTAAGATGTTCGCGGGGTTCTCCCGCCAAGATCGCTTTATTGGTTACTTCCTCGTTATAACGCCTTCTAAGTTCTGGGTTATTTCCGCGGGAAATCCCTGGGGGCAGCAGCCAGCCATTCCGTCTGATGCCCAAATCATATCCCTGTGTCTCCAGATGCTCATAAGTTCCAGTAGGTGTCACACTCTGGTGTGTAAGTGTCAGGAGGGGGAAAAAATCAACTCTGGTGGGAATGGGGAGAGAGTGGGAAGAGCGCTACAGTCAGACGTGGGCTCAACAGCCTCACTCTTGGCCTGTCTCTGCTGGACCGGAATCCCACGCTGTGGGTTTCATTTTCCTTATTGCCAGGAAATATCATTAGGAATTAAACGGCTTCTTTTAAGGGTGTCAAAGAAAGTGTTACTCTTGCCAGTCACCCATGAAGAGGGAGCCAAGAGCTGTCCAGAGCCAGTTCCCACAGCCAGGACTTTTCTCTAAAGCCAGAGGTCGGAAAGTTGAACAGAACGGAAGCTAATTGCCTGGCAGAGGGATGAGGCATCAGATGCCCAAAAGGGCGGGGGTGATTGGAGTGTGGCCAGGGTTGGTGGCCAGGGTGCCTTCTCTTTTACTTACCACTGGCTGCGCTCCGCAGTTACCCAGAGGTGATTTCAACTGTTCACCAACCCTGTGCCAAGGGTTGCCGTGGTTGGGATATCAGCATGCACTATTTCGGGGCAGGAAGGATAAACTGTCAGAAAGGACATTGGGGATGGGGGGGGAGGTTCAATTTGAGTAAAAGAGATCATAAGAAAATCTTCAAATATACATAGAAAATAAATTTTACTTTGGAATGATCAGTCGGGTTTGTGGATTTGTTATTCTCTGCCATTTACTTTACAGGAACTTCATTGTGCAGTCGATTTGTTTTATTGAATCTCTGGACTGATCTGTTGGAGAATTGCAGAGATATAAGTAGCATGCATTTGGAATAAACAGCTCTAAATGTTGTTTTTGATTTTTTGTTTTGTTTTTAAGGGGATTCTTCTGAGTTTTGTAGTGCCAGAATTTCCATAAAGAATTTAGATTCTAGATAGGCGCCCATTACTTTCTTTGAATTTATGTCAGGCTTGAGATCCTAGGGTATCTTGTCAAAATGAATAAGCTCAATGTATTCAAAAGAGTCTGGGAGGGGGCAACTCACTGGCAAAGGTGTCCCTCCTCCCTCCCCTCACTTCAGCACCTTGGCCAACACTCCTGAATTAGCTTTTGCCAAGACATTTCACTGGATCTTACACATCTAGTCAGGCAGTTTGGGCAGCGATCTTGGCAGCAAGAAGACACGTGCTTTGAATTTCATTCTATCAGGGAACTCTTTAAGGGAAACAGGAAGGTGATGAGTTCTCTGGGTTGGCACCCACACTCAGTAGGATTCTGTGGGGGCAGAGCATCCCTTTTGAACCTAAAACCTTCTAATTGGACTATGTGTGGAGACTAATCCTAGCTTATGTGATCCAATCCCTTAAGATCCTTTATGTTTGTTGCTTCAGCTCCTCAAATCCTGGTTGTCAAGGGAGAATATTAATAGGATAGGGGAAGAAGATTATGGGTAGCCCACTTCAATACAGTCAAGTAGAATTGTGTATATTGGAGCAAGCTGTCATATACTGAAGAACATTTGAGAGATACTAGAAGGTTCTATGGAGAAAAACTGACTTGCTGCTAGATTCACATGATGCCCTTTCTAAAAACCCTGTTTGGGGGGCCAAAATCCTCCAGAATGTTACAGAGAGATTGTCGTAGGGTTGGAACTCTGCTCTATCCAATAAGAATAGACAAGGTTGTCAGATTAACAAGGTAGTTATGAGTTGCAGACTCTGAGAATGGGATATGTGTGTATATGCACACTCTTACACACATGTACATAGGACAGGAAGGCTTCAAAATGTGTGTGATTTATGGAGAACACAGGGCAAAGAGATGCTGAGTGAGAGCAATTGACTAGGGGCTCAATTTTGAGGGCAGTTACTGAAGTAAGTAGAGCTATAAGCCAGAGCAAACTTGATTTCAGTTTTAACCCAAGGCACTATGGCAGACTCATGTGCAGACAAGACACCTCACCAGGGCCAAACTTATTTTAATCCCTCTTAAGAGGAGGGGATATCCGCATTCCCATGTTCACTGCCACATTTTCACAATAGCCAGGATACAGAAACATACCTTAATGTCTGTAGAGGGATGACTGGATAAAGAAAATGTGGTCTATATCCCAACCTTAAAAAAGAAAGAAATCCCACCATTTGAGACACTGTGGATGAACCTAGAGGATGTTATGCTGAGTGAACAAGTCAGACACAGGAAGATGAATACTGCATGAACTTAATTATATGTGGAATCTAAAATAGTAAATCTCATAGAAGGAAAGAGTAGAATGGGGGTTACAGAAAGGTAGGGAAGTGAGAGGATGAAGAGATGATGGTCAAAGACTACAAAGTTTCACTTAGACAAGATGAAGGATTTCTGGAGATCCAGTGTGCAGCTTAGTTAACAATACTGGGTTGAATACTTGAAAGTTGCTAAGAGGATAGGTTTTTAGTAGTATCTTTTCAACACACACACACACACACAGTGTTAACCATGTAGAGGTGATGATTAAGTTATTTAACTTCATCCTGCTGATCTTTTCACAATGTAAACATGTATCAAAACATCAAGTTGTACTCCTTAAATGTATACAATTTTTATATGTCACCGCATTTCAATGAAGTTCTTAAAAAGGAAAAAATCATAATAATACATAACAGTTATGAACAAAAGCCATATATTTTAAGAAGAGAAATATTTGCTCCTTAGTTATTCTAAAATTTTTCCATGGAAAACAAATGAATCACAATTCATGTCAACGCCCATCTCAAGATCGAGTAGAGTTTAAGTAATTTCCAGACATCCCATTCATGCTCACAAAGCAAGCCTTTTTAGAGCAGAATCTCAATTGAAAAATGATTGGAAACATTTCTTCCATGTCAGTGGGCAAGTTTTATTGAGTGTTTTATTACTTTGGTTGAATATACATATGATGTTGGCCTCAAAGTTGTAATGCCACTAATTAGAAATTCTTTACAGGAAACTATTCTTTTAGAATGTATGAGGTGCTTTTGTATTTTTGTGTGAATTATTTAATTTAGAGAGTTTTCTATAATTCGTGCTATAAATCTAGGATTTGCACACTTTTCTGCATTTATATTCAATAGCATTTCAAAAGAAAAATACTTTTAAAGAAAGTAGAGATGACTTTTCTGTTAACATCACATTAGGGCTGTCACTTTGAGAGATATAGATCTTTATTTATGGAACGTGATGACGTGAGTCAGAGAAATGGAAGACTCTGAGTAATAAATAGTCATCTGGTCAATTTTTGCCTGAAGCCTCTTATATGTTTCCCAGATGGGAACCACTTTATTTATATGTAGTCTTGAATGCATTTATGACATTTACTCTGTTGTTACACAAAAATTCCTCTGTAAGTCATTGTTGCATTGTAACTAACTTTATTAGCTTCTTTTATTTATTTTTATTTATTATTGAAGTAAAATTGACACACAGTGTTATATTCAGTTCAGGTGTGCAATACAGTAATTCTGCCGTTCCACACATTACTCAGTGCTTTCCATGACAAGTGTAGTTACATTTGTCACCATACATAATTACAATACCATTGACTATATTCCCCATACTGTACTTTTCACTTCTGTAACTTATTTCCTTTATCACTGGAAGTTTGTGCCTCTTATTCCCCTTCATCTCTTTCATCCATACAACAACCCAACCACAACCACTCCTCTGGCAACCACCAGTTTGTTCTTTGTATTTAAGAGGCTTTTGTCTTTTTGTTTGCACATTTGTTTTGTTTTTTAAATTCCACATGTAAGAAATCATAAGGTATATTTGTCTTTTTCTGACTTATTTCACTTAGCATAACACCTGCTGGTCTATGGCAAGATTCCTTCCTTCTTTTTATGGCTGAATAATAGTCCACTATACTCACGCACACAGACACACACACACACACACACACACACACACACACACACACCCCACATCTTCTTTATCCATTCGTCTGTGGGTGGTTGCTTGGATTGCTTCCATATCTTGGATATTGTAAATAATGCTTCAGTATACATCAGGGTGCCTCTGTCTCTTTGAATTTGGGTTTTCATTTTCTTTGGGTAAATACCTATAGTGGAATTAATAAATCACATGATATTTCTGTTTATCAATGTCTTTTAAAGAGGAAACGTCCTCCCAGAAGTGATTGTACTTACCCAGTATGGGCATAAGCAGAAAGCATAAAGGGTAAGTGGTTGAGAAAGGACACTATTGACTTCTGTAATCACAAAAATTCCATAACCTCACTTTCCTTTGACATTTTGTAACTTCTTCTGTCCTCCAATGATACTACTTTTGATCTCTGAGGAGCTCTGAATAAGAAGCAGAACCTCTGACAGACCCAAGATCTTTGGTTGAGAAGTAATATCTGTAAACATGTTTACAGGAGCAGAAGGAAGAATTTCCTCTCCTCTCTGAACTTTATGATATGTAAATGGTTAAGAGTAGGAGGGGCTTCAAACACATGAGTGGGAGATACTAGAATTTCCAAAAAGTAGTATGCTAGGAACGAAAGTGAGTGATACATGCAAAAAGTGATACTGAATGGAAAAGAACAGTTATGTCACTGTCCGCAGCTCGGGTTCAAGCAGGATGCGGAGTGAAGGCCTGTTTGTTTGGCACCACAGCATAGTCTGGTTTGGTTTGGTTTGGTTTTGACAGGGTTCTTCATAACAAGGGTGTTTACACTTTAGCAGAAATCATAGTCTCACAGCTTATGTTGATGGTGTTCCTTCATGAGGAAGGTACCCGGCATGGTGAAGAAGTCAACACAAGCTTAGTTTACAACATCAAGGTTGAATGTTACTGATTGTACCAACTACTGTTTTTTCTTACTTTTCAAGCACATTGCAGAAGTGACTTTGAAGATAAACGGTAGCAACAGGGGATCCAGACAACTTCTAGATGGGTCCAAAAAGAAAGTAATGAGTGTGGTTCTTGGCTCTCTTCTCCTTTACAACAATTTTCCTTGAAGCCTCACAAAGAAAAAGAGCGGCAATGCATGTGTTAGGATAAACCATTGAAGGAGAACCCACGAAGTGCCTGGCATGCAGTTCAGTGTGTAATTCTCAGAGCCATCCTGAGGATGTTATTATTGTTACAAAGTACAGAGGAAGCCACTGAGATTCATAGGGTTAAAGACCTCACTTTAGGTTAAGGAACCTCTCTTGCACCCTGAGGAGTAACTAGCAGAGCGTTACCTTCCAGTTCTGTAGTGGCTTTCAGCAGCATCTCTAAATTGGAAAGCACGAGGAGTTGAATTTGCCTGATGTTGCACTCTAATTGTTAGCTCTACCTAAGGAAGAGGAACTCTGTCCTTCCCACTGATAATTCAGAATATCTATCACTGCCCACTCCAGCTTTCCTGTGGGGTTAGAAGCCAAAGCAAAAGCTGTTCCAAGACCCATAATAATGTTAAACCCTGGGGGGGGGGGGCTTGAGTGGCTCAGTCATTAAGCGTCTGTCTTCAGCTTAGGGCATGATCACAGGGTCCAGGGATCAGCCCTGCACTGGGCTGCCTGCTTCGCAGGAAGCCTTCTTCTCCCTCTCTCACTCCCCCTGCTTGTGTTGTCTCTCTCACTGTGCCTCCCTCTGTCAAATAAAGAAATAAAATCTTTTAAAAAAGTAATAATTTTAAACCCTCTTACAGCAACCAGAGTTCAGTTGTTAAGTCCTTCAAATGTAAACTTGCTCAGCCATCCTTATGCTATCAATCTGGCAAAGCCATAAGCATATTGTGAAAGAGGGTGGGGTTATTTCTTCTCAAGTCTACTTCTGTCTAGAACAGCCTGTGTCTCCATCTCGATCACTTCATCCCACTCCAGCCAGTGCCTGAAATTTTCCAGTGCCTCATGTGTCCTTGAGCATGTATTTTCATTTATCTAGGTTGTGTTGTGATTCTTTTTTCATGCACTTTTTTATTCAAAGGAGTGATTCGAAGTGTCTTACAAAGATGCCTATAAGGCAACAATAAAAAACGTAGTGAGTAAAGGGTAAATAGCAATAATAGCAACAACAAAAAAGCAATATTAGGAAAGTTAAACATTGTCAAGAGTAGATTAATGGAGAAGTATTAGTGAATACAACTCATAACCATTAACTCCTTCCTACAGTCTTGCTAAGACTGTTTCCTAGTGGCCAAGTCTAAAAGGAAAACACGATCAGCCATGAGATTAAGAGGTCTGCAATATAAAAGAAAATAATTTGCTCTGTATGTGTTCAGCTTTAACTTATACTGAGACTCAAGAGACAAGACATTTTTTCCTGTGATTTTCATTCAGGGCAATATAGATTCCCACCACTTAGAATGTCCATGGGCTAGCTGCTTTAGAATCACCTGAAAGCTTGTTAAAAATGCAGAATCCCAGTCCCCATGGCAAATCTACTGGAAGAGAACATGTATTTTAACAAGATCCTCTGGTAATTTATATGCATACTACCATTTGAGAAACACAAAAAATAAGCTACAACTATAACCATAATTTTGCAGTATATGGTCAGTCAGACAATTGGGTGAGGGTCCAATACAAGACGGTTTCTTCCATGACTCTTTGAAAGAGTTGCCTGAGGCAAAAATAAAGTTTAGATCACCTAGAAATATATGAAAATGGATTGGTTCCTTGCTGATGACTTTGGAAATTGCCTTGATAGTTTCCGTTATAGTTTCTCCTTCATGCCTCATCTTAACTGTAGTGTAATCTTACACTTCCAGGCTAGCAAAAAATTCCATAATGTATATAAAATAGGCACAATCTGAATCTGAAAAAGTCCTGACCTGGGTTACAGCCCTAAAGACCAGCTCCAGGGTGCGGCTGGTGTTACTCTGCTTACCAGAGAATTTTTATTTTTATTTTTTTTAAACATATAATATATATTTTTTTAATTTTATTTTTTATAAACATATTTTTATCCCCAGGGGTACAGGTCTGTGAATCGCCAGGTTTACACATTTCACAGCACTCACCATAGCACATACCCTCCCCAATGTCCATAACCCCACCACCCCTCTCCCAACCCCCCTCCCCCCATCAACCAGAGAATTTTAAAGCAGGAAAACTAACACTCATGAAGGACACTCAATAATGACTTTTTGTTGTTGCTTTATAAGACTTATGTTGCTATCTTTGAAACTGTTAGTGATTTGAAAATAATTGGTTATACCAGGAAATCTGATTGCTATAATCAGAAAATCATGAAAGGTTTCTCTCTCTCTCTCTCTCTCTTTCTCTCTTTTTTTTCTCTTCTAGTCACTGAGTCTCAGAGAAACGTGATGTCTCTCCTTCACATAGGAATGTTCTCAGGATGGAATTCTCTGGAGTTAAGGTCTAGATTTCCCCACATGTTGTGACATGGTCCAGGATCCCTTTGACTGGCTGTCCTTCAGCCTGTTTTGGGGTACTCTGTCCTCTCTTCCACTGTCCATGAACACTTTGAGCAATCTGGCCAGTTTGGGAGTTGGTGCAGGGAACCTCAGAGCGTGTGAGTCTGGAGAGCAGAATTCCAACCCTGGCCCTTTACCGGGTCATGCCTCCTTTTGCAATCTCCTGTTTTCTCATCTATGAAATTAGAAGATTACACAATTGAGTCCTTCTGTTGGCCATTCCTTAGCCCTAGAGTTCTCATGGCTTCTCCTTCTCCTCTCTTGGGTTCTCAGATGTCCCCTTCTCAGAGGGATCTTCCTGGGTCACCAAGTGGAAGCCGGTGTTCCTCAGCCTTCCCTCCACTGCAACCTTCTGTGTTCCATTCATTTTCCTCGTGGCTCCAACCACCACCTGAAGTAGATCTTTTTACTTATTTAATTTCTTGTTTCTCTTTCCCAAACTTCCTCCTTTCAAATATATATGCCATTGAGAAAAGTAAAGGTGTCTGTTTCACTACTTTTATACTTTATTTACTATATGAAAGTGGAGGGGGGAGTCTCCCTTTTCACTGCAAATGAGGTGCTAAAAACAGCATCAGGAGAGTGGGCTGGTTGTGCACCAGTGAGTGATGGTAATGGAATTATGACTTGCAAATGGCCAGTTTGTCCGTGTCTGCTAATCATGTTCCTTGAGTCATCTTCTTCACAGTGTACTCAGAAAGAGAGTGAGCGTGTCCTATGTGCCAGGGACTTGACTCATACAATCTCTTTTAATCCTCATGACAAGTGCACAATAAAGGATTTTTATTCCTATTCTAGAGACGTGGTGGGAGATGCGTTAAGGTCGGGCTTGCCCCAGATCCAATGACTAGTCATGGATGGATCCCGGAGTCACAGGCAGGTAGCTCAGTTCCAGAGCTGGTGTTCTCCACAGCTGCTCTGTCCTGCAGACCAGTTGCCACAGGCAGGCAGGCCTCGTTACACATGCAGTCAGCATCCAAGCGAGAGAGAGCAAGGGCAGAAAAGGAAACCCCAGAGAACTTGCCACAGGAAGAGGTTTTGAAAAGGAGCTTCTTAACAAGAGAAGACCTGTGGCTACTTCTGCTCTGCTCAGCCATTCCTTATCCATGACATCTCAGAATGCAGGATACCAGGAGAGACTCCTGCTTTGGACACTGTATCCGCGCTCAGTCGTTTCCCTAGGAATGACCAGCACACAGTGGGTTAAGCTTTGCAAACAAAGCCTCCTTCAACTCTGAAAGGGGCATCATTTGATTCTTCTCTATAGAAATCCATTTCTGGCACGATAAGCATGGAATAATTGGGTTGCAGCATTACATCTGCTACATTGTCTTCTGTAGTCTTGATTTTGATGCTCATGTTTACAAATGAGAAGAGTTTTTTCCACTAAAGTGAGATTTGTTTGCTCTTATCTTTTACTGCAACATCAGTCAGCTGGAAAGAAATGCTTGTGCTTGCTGGACGCGACATGTTGACCTACATTAAATGATGTAGAAATGATAAAATTTAATGAATGTGACTGAGTTAGTGGCAATACAGAAAAATACTTGCTTTTGAAAATGTTAATATTTTGCAATTAGATTGAAGTGGAAACGCCTCTGAGACTAGAAGAATTAATGGACCCAAATTAGGCAAAGTTCCTTTAATTGTGCTGCTAAATGTGAAAATAGTCAGTTTTTCTAATTCAATTTCAACATACCACCTCTCCTGACATGGAATTGGGGAAGCTTGGCAACTCTTTAAGCTAAAGACCAAAATGGCACAGAGTTTAACAATAGGATCTGGAGGGTGGTCTGTTTAAAAAGATGACACCATTTATGATGGCACAATGAGCTTTTCTTTATATAATTATTCTAGCAATTACCAATTTAAGTGACTAATTAAGTTTGTCAAAATAGCCAATGGCTTTGGACTTTCAAATCGCACATTCTATATAAAGAACACAGGCGTGAACATTTGATGTGGCAAACAAGCAAACAAAAAACTTAAAATTTGCTACTCAGTGAAATGTGATAATTAAATTATTTTTGAACATCCATTATTTATTCAGTTAGCTCTAGAAGTCCTTTCGTCACTGTTCTTTAGAACGAGAAAATGGAAATTGTTTACAGCTGAGTAACTTTCATAAAAATTAAGAGTGATATGAAAGCTCAGTGACTTTTTTGAAGAAGAAAATTCAAATATGGATTTCTAATATTTAAAGTTATTTATGTTTATTCTTTTACATTATTTATTTACAAATCAGACATTTAAGGGTGGCTCAGTCGGTTAAGCATCCGACTCTTGATCTCAGTGCAGGTCGTGATCTCAGGGTCGTGGGATTGAGCCCCGCGTTGGGCTCTGTGCTCCACATGGAGTCAGCTTGAGAGTCTCTCTCCCCTGCCCTTCTCCCTACTCTCGATTTCTCTCTCAAACACATAAATCTTTAAGAAAATAAAAATAAAAATCTGACATTTATTCAAAAGAGAATTTATTTTCCAAATGAAAAGTATTCCCATTTGCTTTAAAGCATATCTATATACATAACCATAAGGTCTCTCTATATGTGAAAATGCTAATAATAAAATTTATTGGCATATTGATATAGACAGAGAGGTTCTTTCAGGACCTTTCTGAGTGCTAACGTGAAAGGTTCATTTATCAATTTCAATTTTTGAAGTCAAAACCATTATGTGGCTGCTATCCAATCAATTTGAAAAAAAAAAGTATCTTTTTGTTATTAGGAAGCAATGGCTTCTAGGCTGTGTAAACTTGACCAAGGCTTTATGCTTCTCTGGGTTTCAGTTTCCATGTCTTTATTTAAAACAAGAAGGTTGGACACTGAGACCTTTAAAGATGTTTTAGTCTTAAAAATCTAGGGAGTTCTCCTTTTAAAGTTTTTCATACAGGATTAAAATATACTTTTTTTCATCTTAATAACATCATTATTGATTAAGATATCTGATTTTAGCAACTGGAGGAACAGGCTCAAATAGGCTACAAGCAAATTTGTTTTTCAGTGATGAAAATGGTAGAACCTGGCTATTGGAGGATGTAATGGATGAAGTGGCCGTTCATATACCCAAAGGACCGGCCAAGGGGGATGAGAATTGGCAAAAGAACAGTCAGCAGTGACAAAGGTGTGTGAGGCAGTTTCTTCCAACCTGGGGAGGGGGGACTCCAGTGCAAGGTTGCAGTCTCATTTCCCTCTTTGCCTTCCTGCTGAGAATAGAAAGACCCATCTGCGTTAAGAGAGGGAGCTTTCCAGTTCTAGCACCCTGGTCTTTGGCTTACAGGCCTGGCCAACCTCCTCCCAGCCCCCACATGTACAGAATATAGGTGAGTGGTAGGGAGAGTTTGAACTCTCCCCCAAGCTTCACACCTCTCTGCCATCAAAAAAGCAAGAACTCTCTTGCTAGTTCTTTCTCTGTTTTTTGTTTTTTGTTTTTTATCTCTGCCTCTATCACTGCCTTCTTACACCTGAGAAAGGTAGCATTGTCTGTCTCTGCCCTAGTATGATTTCATAGGCATTAGAAAGACAGCAGAGTCTTCTTTCCCAGATTGTTCACCCAGAAGCCTGATCCAAAACAAGGTCTAGGGTATTTCATTGAGCAGTTGGAGATCAACCTTAAATACACGAGATCACCATTGACTTAAATTCAGGCCAAAGGGAAAATCCATTCCTTGGCAGGTGTACCTTGGAAAAGGCCTGGATCCCTTGGGACAAAAGGGCGTAGAAATGGGAGACTAGTGGTCTCATCACTAACCACAAACTAGTGATTTTATCACTTTATTGGTAGCTAGTCTGATCTCTCACACGGTTAACCACGGCTTACATGACCCTGGTCCCTGTTGCCTCTCCTGGCCCAGGAGGACCTAGTGTGGTCTGCAACTTTCCAATACCCAAGAGGCCTTCAAGAATAGGCAGTGTGATTACTGTTTCCATGTTCCTGGGACAGCAAAATGTCTGGCACATAGTAGATGTTAACTAAATGCTTATGAAGTGTAAGAAGGCATGCCCCCTTGGACACGCAGAAGTACAGGTTGGGTATGCAAAAGGAAATCTAAGTGCCTGGTTTGCAGTAAAGAAGGTCCTGGGTCCTTTAGAGAAGAAACACTTAGGCGATTGAGTATCAGCATATAGTAGCTGTTCCATGGGCATAAATTGAATTGAAGTAAATTGAATGGAATCAAATTTAAGATTCCCAAAAAAGGCTATTCAAAGACACCCCCCCCCCAAAAAAGTTAAGTATTGTTTGGCATGAATGTGTACTCTTGAATAAATAAGATTCAGCTGAGCAGGTGTTATCATTGTTCCAATGCCAGCTCCTTCCCTTGTGGGCACCTCGCTGGCACACACAGGCCTCTCTGTTTGGCCAGCGACCCTGTGAGCAGTCACAAGTCTGGGGCAGAATGCAGCTCTGCTCTGGGTGCAGAAAAGGATAGATTAAAATTCAGGAAGCGTGGGCGACAGAATTTTGACAGCAGTCCGTTTGCAGTCCCATGATAAACAGTGGTTTATATTTTCAAGAAACCCTTCCTATACCACCGATGCTATATGATCTTATCAGTGAATGTTCATGCTATTTTAGTTCTTAAAAACTCTGCTTTTTCCTTTAGGTCAGGGAGCTTTCCTGGCACTGTATTAGGATACCTTAATAACATGCTCCATGGGTTTTTTTTAATTCCAATTTTCACTTAATAGTCTCTTTTTACATATGTACTTTTTAAACTCACATGCTTTTATTAAATTAGTAACTCAAAACCTAGAAAATAATGAAGAAAAAAGCTCATGGTAACAACTAGTAACAACTTTTGGTGTGTTTATTTGGAGCATTTTTCTGTTGACAGAAGTATTCTTTGACACACATTTAAGCTAGTACTGAACATTTAAATGTTTAATGGGCATTAAGTGATTCAAGCTCAATTTTGTCCTGAGGATTCTTTCTTCTGGAACTCATGTCTACCAATCTCACATGAAATCCATGTTCCGAGTGAGGGAAGAGAACTGGTACTACATTTCTTGGCATCCTACAGCTATAAACATTTAGAACTGAAGGATAAGTTAGTCTAAAGCAGAAAAGAAAACTGAATCACAGAGAGGTTTCAGTGGATGTGGTCGGGGTCACAGAGCAAGGCCACGGATGATCTCAAACCTACTGACTTTTGTCCTTCAGGTCATTGTACCATCTGCAGCCATCAGTAGAATTTATTACCCTTAGATGAAAGTCCAGAATTTTGCTTATATCTCCACTGGCCTCTCCAGTAAAAATGATTAAGCCTTCGACCCAAATAGAGCACTGCTTGCAGAAAACTTTATATAGTACACGTGTGGTTTACTTCTTAAGCGTACGAGGTCAGTATTACCTGTTGCTTGTCGAGACTCTGTGATTTACATTTGGCTGCAGATTGAAACTGTGTGCCTCTGGTATGTGAGTGTCGGGAAGGGTGCAGCTGTGTCCTTGGGGTTGTGTAATTCCTGTGAGCTGGCACGATGACTTTTGTTGCTGCCTCCAGTGACCTGAATGATGGTATGTGATCTCTGGTGTCCTAAAAAGTGATCAGAACTTGACTCAGTCTGGGTCTCTGTGACTTTGTAGAGATACAAACACGGTCACTGGATTTCCATGGCTGCCATAACAAGGTTACCACATATTTCACACAGATGTATTACTTTACCATAGTGCAGGTGAGAGGTCTGGTAAGGTTCTCACTAGACTAAAATCAAGGTATTGGCAGGGCTTTATCCCCTTTTTGCAGGCTCAAGGAGGAAAATCTGATGCTTGTTCACTTGGGTTGTTGGCTGAATTCAGTTCCTTGCAACTGTAGGGCCAAAGCTCTGGTTTCCTTGCTGGATGTAAACCGAGGGCCATTTTCAGCCTGTAGAGGTCACCACATTCCTTGTTCACGGCCCCTTCCATCTATCTCCAAGGCCAACAGTGGTGGGTCAAGTTCTTCATGGGTTGCATCTGTCTACCTTTCTCTTCTGCTGTTAAGGACTCATGTGACTAGATTGAGCTACTTGGATAATCCAAGATAATCTCCCCATCTTGGTGTCTTTCACCTTAATATCAGTGGCAAAGTCCCCTTTTCCATGAGAGTTGACATATTCCCAAATTCTGAGGATTACAATGTGAGCATCTCGGAGGAGTCTACCAAAAACGCACCCGGGAGTATTATTAAAAGGAGCAAATCCTCCCCACGTACTCTTTTATGATTCTACTATGAAGTGGAGGAAACAGTCTATTGTAGGAGATCAGAATTGAGTTCCAAAATGTTTTCTATTTCTGTGAACTTGATCAAGCTAAAAAACCTTAGTTTTTCTCCTTGTAAAGTAAGGATACATATAGTTTTCATGAGGATTAAATGATAACACATGTATAAATTCCGTAAGCTACATTCATGTTCATTGTCATAGGTGCCACCCGTCTAAGGAGAACATTACACATCGGCTTCTGTGCCCTGGTTCCTAGGAATGGGCATCACTGTAACTCAGCAGACAAGAGACTATCACCAGATATGACTGTAATGGGGTCTGCTCTGGGCATTCAGGGGAATCTGAACTCTGTCTGAAACCTGCTCCATCTCTGCCCAAGCCTCATTATTATGAGAGTAGCTTGATCTGTAGGCAATCTCAAGCCTAGCGGACCCTGAACTTCCTTCTCCATATTCTGTCTGGTATCATGTACTGAGAAGCCTGGTAGGTGAGACTACATACTCTGCAGGTCAGAGCCAAACAAGCGTCTACAATTTGGGTACATTGGCTTAATGATTATGACTCAGAAAGATAGGCTGAAACTATCCTTTATCTTTTATCATTTAACCTAATAGTTAAATGAGTCATTTAACACATGCAATTTTATTCAAAATGGCATCTTTGATTCACTAATAAGGAGAGATTCAAACTCAGTACATGCTTTGGTCGCAGAGAATGGATCAAGTGTTCCTTAATATATTGTCAGTTCTTGAGATATCTTAAAGGAGAAGGGACCACTTACTGTTGGGGTTCACCAGGGATCTAGCCTTAGACTTTCTTCTCTCTGTGTTTCCTGAAGAACCTCCCTACAGGATTCATCTACTCACACAGGTTCAGCTCTCACCTGTGCACAGAAACTCCCAGTTCCATCTCCACCTTGTACTCTGCACCTGAGCTCTGCCCCTGAGCTCTGCCCCTTCCTGGCTCAGCAGCCCCTCGGTGACTTCAAACTCAACATTTCCTTGCCTCATAAATCTGTTTTTCTTTTGTCCTGAGTTTCATATCTTAGTTGATCCAGTTAATCTCACACCAAAACCGTACTGAATCCTGCCCCCTCCCTACTACCTCACATCTGATCATACTCCCTGTGCTGGCAGTGCTACCTCCTGAATCATTCAAATATCTCCCTGACTGCAGTGATCTAGGTTAGTCATTCATGATTTCTTTCCCAAGTTGTCTTTGGGCAATATCTTTGAGGGTTTTATTCCAGACTTTTAACTAGTCTCTGATCTACTCACACTAGCTGTAATCCACCTTCCACACTTTGCCTCTATTAACTTGTGAGCACGCAGCTTGGATGTGATTCATTTCTTCCGAATGCTGATAGTGCGCATGATTACTGCCCCCAGGGATCAGATCTCACCTGGTTCCAACCTACCTTTCCAGCCTCGATTTTTATTAGATTCTATCTTCAACTTCTCCCGCACTAAGTCTGCTCAAGGTTCTGGACATTTCCCACGTAAGCCATGCATGTTACCAGATGCTCACAGCACGCTGCCTCTCTTTCTTGTCTTGTTCAATTCCTGTTGCCTTCCAGATCCAACTCATTTCTTCCTTCACCTCTTACCCTCTCCTGAGGCCACTGACAGATAGTCCCTTCCTCTTACACATTTCCATAGCACTTCTTGACCATGTTGATTATTTTTTGTTGTAATTATTTAGTTCTTGTCTCACCTCATCAGACAGTTACAGCATTTTATTATAATATAATAAATTACTCTTGGTTGGATGGATGAGAGATGCATGTGCATTTTTATAGTTCTTTGACGTGTACTTACCACTCCATGTCATTTTCGAAAGGGAAATGCCTGGCAGATATTGTATGCAAGAGGAGAATATGGCATTATCTTTCTCTTCCTTTCATAGATGCCTAAATATTACTTAGCTTTGGAAATAATAGCCCAGCATTCAGATCCAGTGCTTTCGAGAAAATGGAACAGGTTCAGAGATTTTTTTTTTAAAGGACCCATTTTAATTATTGCCTTTCAATGACGTGATGTGACTCTAAGGTAACATTGCATTTCAATTTGATTTCTCTATATTTTAAAGTGCACACCCTACCATTGTTCACTGGAATTTTTAGCTCCTGAACATTTCTACTGGTTCTAAACATTTTTCCTAGTTACACAATACATTGTACATTAAATTTTTATGAATTATCCAGTTGCTGGAAGAAATACAGAGACATTAAATTGCACCATTGCTAACATGGAAAATCTTTGATTTAATAGCTCCAAACCCCAGCATCCTCTTCCTGCTCACAGGTCACTTTTGAGCACCTGGCATGCAACATGCACCTGTGAGCCGTAGGCTTTTGTGTTATTCTTCCCCAGCCCAGAAAGCTCTTTTCACCATTCTTCCTCAGCTGCTCACTCCCTCAGCTCCTCACTCATCATTTCTTCAAGGAATCCTTCCCTGATCACCTACCAGACTGTGGTCACTCTGCTTCTCTTCATCCCAAGCTCCTCCGTCCCTGTAGGGAACCCCTGCACACTGTGTGCTTATCAGTTCCCTGCTTTGCTTTACCTTTTACTTTCTTTATTTTGAAGAACATTCAGATTTACAAAAAGAGTTTGTAAATATATTTTTAGTGTAAAACAATATAAAGAATCTCATATACCCTTCCCCCAGCTCCCTTGAATATTACCATTTTATCACAATTAAAATTAATCATTTCTCACCATTCTTTCTGTCTCATTTTCTCTCTCTTATTCTCTCTCTCTAACACAAACACACATACTATTGTTTTTCTGAAACATTTGAGAAAAATTGCGTACATACTGCCCTTTTAGCTCAAAGTAGTTCAGGTATATTTTCTGAAAGCAGTTCTCTTGCATACCTATAATATAATGATTGAAATCAAGACATTGACATTGACACAGTAATAATATCTGATTCATAAACCTAACTTAGATTTTGCCAATTGACCTACTATGTTTTTTTCCTGGTCCAGGATCCAAGGATTACACTGCATTTAGATGTCATACCCCTTTGGTCTTCTTTGACCTAGAACAGTTTTTCAGGCTTTCTGTGTCTTTCTTGAACTTGACCTTTTGAAAAATGCAGGCCCCTTGCTTTGTAGAATGACCCTCAGTCTGGTTTTAGACGGACGCGTTTTCTTGATGACACTCCAGCTACGCTGTTTGGGGCACATATCCTCAGTGCAACCTGTTGGTGTATCCTCAGTGCAACCTGTTGGGAGGACATGATGTCAGTTTGTCCCACTACTGGTCACTTAGTTACGATGGTGTCTGCCAGGTTGATCTTCTATAAAGTTACTAGGTTCCTGTCTTAGTCAGCAGGCACTGCTAGAACAAAATACCACAGGCCAGGTAGCTTAAATAAACATTCACATCTTTTAGTTATGGAAGCTGAAAGTCCAAAAGGAAGGTGTACACAGGTCCAGGGTCTGGTGAGGACCTCTTATTCTTTGACAGAGGGACATCTTGGTATATGCTCACAGAACATAAAGCAGAGAGAGAACCAAGCTCTGCCATCCCTTATAATGACATTAACCCCATTTGTGAGGGCTCTACCTTCATTATCTACTTACTTCCCAAAGGCCCCATCTCCAAATACCAACACATTGATGGATTTGGGGTTCAACAAATGAATCTGTGGGACACAAGTGTTCCATCCTCTGGAACTAACCAGTTCCCTCTGCAACTAACCAGTAACTTGTGGGGATATCCTCTGAGACTCCCCTGCTTCTTCTCAGAATTTGCCACTAATTTTAGCGTCTGGAGATACTTTCCTGAAACAGCTAATGCAGTGGCTGGACTTTTAGGTTTTTTCCACTGTGTTCTGTTTCCTTATTGGCTCTTACAAATCCAAGTGGAGAGGATTCTGGAGGACTTGCCTTCCTACAACTTCAGAGATGCTACCAGACTTTCCCAAAACACTGTGCCCTGTTCCTCAGTCACGCATGCTTCCTTGATACTACACTTATTTTCAGACTTTTTCATTTCTGTTGGTTTTCTGGGTGTAAGATAGCAACATCGTATTGCTGTTTTCAGCGGCATTTCCCATTTTGAAAGTAGAGCATCTTTTTATATGTTTACGAGCTATTTTTGTTTCCCTTTCACACTGACAATTTAGCATACATTTAGGAGATTTGAGGTCCTGTCAGCAAGGGTTTCAAAAATTAATGGTAGGATGATGATTAGAAGGGTTTTTTGTAGAAGGAACTTTGTTGAATTTATTTAAGTTGCATTTTGAAGTTTCGCCAGCATTTTCTTAGCACCACATTGGTAATTAGGAACAGCGCCGTCCCATCATCCAGCTTCTGGCCTTCTTTACTCACTACGTGAGTGTCCTGTGGAATATCCTCATAATGAGATTCACAACAATCCATGCAAGCAGGTGTCTCCACATAGGAAAATGCCATGTATTTGAACTTTGCCCAAATCCAGGCACAAAAGGGTTATTTGGGCCACAGAATGTTCTGGCCCAAAGCACTCTTTGTGTAAGTGTTTCATTTAAATCAAACTGAATTATACAGCATAAAAATGTCTAGTTCATTCCATTTGAGTCGTGGTAAACACCCAGAGTGGAAGGCAGAGAGAAATTTCAAAGTCTCTCTTTTTCTAGGCACAAATTCTCATGGCAGCATGTAAGTTTTTAGATGATTCTTTTTGATTTTAGGTTAACAGCTACAGTCTACACTTGTAGGAAGCTACATGGTTGGGCAAATGAGTTTGACATAGAAGAATAACTCATTTTTACTGCCACAGGGTTGCTACCGCTCAGGGTTGTGACTCGAAACTGGGTGTGGGAATGCAATTGCAGGGATTCTGGTGGGCAAGTGTAAACCATCAAGGATTTATCAACAGACACCTAGAGAAGCGGAGCAGGCAGCTCAGTGTGATCCATCAGGAGAGACAGGTGAGGCATGGCCAGGTGGCTTGCTCAAGGTGAACTTCTGACTGACTCAAGTGTCCCGAAGGAGCTGCATGGGCTTTGTTATACTGACATGACTGTTTATCTTGAGGAGCGGCTTTAAGAAGACTGAAGAACACACACACTCAAGTTTGTTTGTGTTGGAGGAGAGCTTGGAGGGAAATCGAACAAACAAAGCCACCACATCAAATCCTCAAGACTCTTTCTTCTATGCTCTCTCCCAACCGAATTAGGGAAATCAAACTGCAAATTCAAGAATCCTAAAGTGGATCGACACATGGGATTGTTCCAGAACTTGCTGCAGGCATTTGCGGTGTCCACCTGGACCCAACGCGGGATGAATTTCCACCCAAGAGGGTGCATGGTCTTGCCTTCATGGACAAGTTCCTCCCTGAGTTGATCTCTCCCCCACATCTCTGCCACTTTGTAAACAAAGGGATTGGTTAAAATACACAATCAAGGACAGTTTTGAATGGGGAAATAATAATAAATCGGCATCCTGGAGTGAGGACGTAGGGTCCTAGATTGGTGCAGGGAAACATTAGTATCTGCTTAGCTTTGGTAGAAATGAAATAAGGAACTGATGATTTAGTCTACTGCCTAGTGGTGCTGTCAGGTTCTCTGATGGCTGGAGGATATGCTGCGGAACAGGACACTTATGGCACCCACCACAAAGGTTGTTCAACATGAGGGAAAGCTCTCTAACTCTCCTCCCCTTTAGCAAACTGCCTTTTTTTTTTTTTTTTTTTTTTTTTTTTTTTTGCCCAGCTGTCCCCAAAGTGTAGTTCTGGAAACAAAATGCTGATTGTTACTTCTTTGCAGATGTGTTTAAAACCAACGAATAGGGGTTCCTGGGTGGCTCAGTTCGTTAAGTGTCTGACTCTTGATTTTGGCTCAGGTCATGATCTCAGGGTCCTAAGATCCAGTCCTGAGTTAGGTTCCACACTCAGCAGGGAGTCTGCTTGAAGATTCTCCCTTCCTCTCCCTCTTCCCTACCCCACACTTGTGTGCACACACTTTCTAAAATAAATAAATCTTAAAAAATAAAATAAAACCAATGAATATAAGTAATATATTTCTGTATCACACTATGCATTCCATCACATTTATTGAATTATTTTCATACACATGCAAGAAGGATGTGTGTCTGAAACCCAAGGTTCTTGGGAATCTAAACCAATTTCATTGTCCTTACTAGGAGGAAATACTCTAGTGTGTGACAGAAATTGGATTTCTGGGGGTGGAGATTGTCCTAAATGATAGCAAGTGCTGCCTCATCCATCTCCTTTTGAGATGTTTGACACACAGTTTTAGAAAATTACATCATCTCATCATTGTCATTAAGTTGATAAATTGTCTTTTAGAGTCTTAAAATAGCTACCATTACTCAGAGGAGAGAAGCCCCCCAGAATAGATACCAGCAGTCAAAGTCACTTTTGTCCATCCAAATAATGTTATAAAGTTTGATTTTTTGGAGACCAATCAGAATAAACAAAATGTAGGAGGAAAGAAGCTTTTAAAATATCCTGTCTTGCTGGGTTAAGTTGTTTGGCAGAAAGCAGATTTTTGCTTCAGGATTAGCTCATTATTCCTCCGCTGTTTTGCCAATGTGCTCACCATATTTTATCATGGTCTTTGCTGTGACTCATTTGTTCTGCTCTATAGGCTGTATTGACAACAGACGAACATAAATGTGTGTCTTATTCTCAACAAAATAGCAATGGCATATGGTTATAATTTTTATGACTCCCCTTTAAAAATAATATATACTTTGATAGTGATTCAAGTAATTCAATTCATATTCACTTATGAATCATTACTAATGTGAGTATTCTAGAATGAGAGAGAAAAATAACATGAAATTGTCGGCCATTTCAGATTATGAAAAGCCGTAAAGGGAAGTGCTCTGTCTATCTAAGCAGAGTTACATGTATGTTGAGTGGGTATCTATGACTGACTAGATCCACAAGGAATCAGGTCCAAGAACAACATATGGATGCAGATATGCTTGTAACTGACACCCGTGTCTTCGGGCTGTAGCTTGTTGGTTCAGCTTTGTCAGTTGGTCACACAGCTTGACTGAAAGCATGGGAACTTGCCTAACTTATACTCAGATTTTGGCTGCTGATCCTGAGCTTAATAGTCATGGAATCGTAGACTGTGCTTTGCAGAATAATAACTGAACATTAAAAACTTTTAATCTTTTTGTTCAACTCTCACATTCCAGCCTGATACCCAATGCCAGAGCCGAAGGCTGTGTCTGCAAAGGAGCTTCCAGCGATGAGAGGATAAACCCTCCGCGTCGAAATGGAGGATCTGGTGTCAGATGAATGTGCAGCAGGCCACTGTGTCTGACAGAAAATAGTAGGCATTGAACAGCTGGAACCAAATGGGAGCCAGGAAGGGGGAGATGCCAGGACAATCAAAAATGGGTATAAAGAAGAAAACCAGGCAGGAGCATGGGACACTGAAGTGGGTTGGCCTGAGGATTTGTATCTTGGCCAGGGGGAAAAAAAAATTAAACCACGATCTCTTGAGCTTTGAAGTTACCAACCTCCAGATTCACAGTCATCTTCTTTTTAGTTAACCATGAGAGTCTGTTTCCGATCTTGGAAACCCAGAGCCTGTATTAGTTGGAGAGTGTGGTATTTCTTCATATCTGTTCACATTGTGTGGTCAGGGTGACAGTCTTAACTGGTTCAAATCCCACATATAACAGCAGAGATCCCGAGGTTCTGGAGGGCCGTGCAGGCAGACAACCTGAGGGACAAAATATTAGACAACTGGTCTCCACTGGGGCCCAAACCATCAGGCTGTTTTCTTTCTTGGGTAATCACCAGCATGTTCTTAACAATTCAGAAAGAAAGGTTTAGAAAATGTACAACCATTCAAAAATAGATTGTTGCTAATTGGTAACAGAGCTTTACATACATTTACATGACATCTTGGAGAGGCCTAGAGCTCCCCCAGCTTTAACGTCTGCTGGAGGTTGCCCTTCTATGAAACCAGCTAAAAGCTCTGTCCTAGAGAGAGAGCCAGGGTTAAGATGAGGTGCACGTTGCTCATTTCCCTTAGACCCTAATTCAGTCTTACAAGGATCAGAGGGTCCCTCCACCCCAATCCCTGGGTCCATGTTTCTCCTTGCCAGCTCTTCAGAAGCAGAGATAGACAAGTTAGTCCCAGTGATTGATATAATACACAGGATAGAATAAAGGAGACAAATACTTTATTAAAAATAATGCTTATGAAAAATGTCTCTTTGTGCACTGTATTTTTCTCTGAAAGTGATGAATACTACATTTGGAAAGAAGGTGTCACATTGGTATCGTAATCCTTAAAGCTCACTTTTCTGTTATAAAAATCCAGTTAAACAGGAGTTGTGGGCAGCTCCAAGCTAGGAGGCCACCCGCTCCCATGACTGTGAATTCATGTTATTCCAACAGAGTAACTGACACTGAGAGGCAGGGAATGGGGGCTGGCAACCAGACGCTGGTCTCTGTTCTCTGTTGGCAGAGAGAAAGAAGAACAGATGCAATTATAAATAGAATTATGGCCCAAACCAGGATTACTTGGATAACTCAGCCAACACAGGGTTTTGTTTGATTCAATTTTCTAGATGATTTCATCAATGATTAACCTAACTTTGTTAGTGGAGATCTAAAAGGAAAGCCAGCTTAAACATATTCAGCAGGGCCAGCATTTACTTTTTGCTTTCTTTCAACAGTAGGAATATCTCCAGTTATTGGCTTCTTTGGCTAGACAGTACTATCCACATTTTTTTTTGACAAAGCAGAAAAAATTACTAAAAGACTCTGTTTAGAAATCTAAAAGAAAATGGACAAACTGGAAAAGTATTCATGCTGAATAATTAATTTGGCTGTCTACCCCAAATGGCATACCAGGTCAAACTGCCGCATCCATCAGTCAGTCTGTGTCTGTCTCTCTCCATCTTTCTCTCCTCAATATCATTTTATTTCTCTTTCCCTCCACATAAGTGTTTGCATGAATAGCAAGGTTTATTTTTCGCCCCCATGGCCCAGCTAGTTTCAAAAATAAAAGTTGAATGGTTGATTGCATTTTAAATTGACCTCTTTGACTTATCAGAATGCATGGCCTTTGGCAGTGCACATCAAAGACCCAAGCTGGATGGAATGACATATCCATTCTTGTCATTTCTTAAAAATGAAATTATTGGATCACAGATTTGATTAGGAAATTCCTTCAAAATTTTGTCTTAGTTTTAGTCTTCTTTGGGCTTGGGCTTGTAAACTTAAAAATGTCAGTATGAGGATTTCTCATTTGGAAAAGAATCTTTATTTTGATAATGCCACCTTCTAGATTCCTGATAAAATATTTGCCTTCTCATATCAATCTAAATATGAAAACTGCTCTTTTCTGATCAAAACCTTCTAAACAGATACAAATTATAATCTATTAGTAAAAGTGGATCTTGTTTGAACATGAAATCTAAGAAGTTTCCTATATGTTGTAAAGTTCAGATAAAAACAGAAAATCTTGATATGTAGCCAACTATTTTAATTTTTTACTTACATATTTTATGTCAAAAAGGTCATAGTAAGATATTTAGAAGGCATGGGTGCCAGGTGGCTCAGTCAGTTAAACATTCCAATCTTGATTTCAGCTCAGGTCATGATCTCAGCATCCTGAGATGGAGACCCCCGCATTGGGCTCCATGCGAGGTGTGGAGTCTGCTTGAGAGTCTCTCTCCTTCTCCCTCTGCCCCTCCCCCCACCCCACTTGCAATCTCTCATGCAAAAAAAAAAAACCCAAATTATATGCTTGGGAGAAATCTTTTAGCAAACCTGTCCTGTCCAAGCTACCTGACTCTAATGAAGCAGCCATGATAGCCAAGATTATTAACATAAATATAACATGATGTTTTGTGTCTTTATAGTTTGCAAAGTAATTTAAGATGTGATTATCTTAAAACAATCCTATCTCATTTAAGCCGCTCAGAAACTCTGTGACGGGGACACTGAAGCTTAAAGAGTTTGAGTGAAATTTCTGGCCAAAATTTTCTTATTTTAGCTGATTATTTTTCTTTCTAGTGAGTGGCATTTTGTTGCATTTAGTTGACATTTCAAGGATTCCCCTCCACCTTTCCTATCCCTACCAAGTGTAAAGATTTTTTAAATCTTTTGAATAAAAATAGAAACGAAACAGAAACAAAAAGCAGTAAAGGGGATTTGAAACAAACAGTTAGGTGTCAGGGATATTGTTTCTGAGCAATGGATACAGAACGTACTCAAGGCAGGCATTGGAGACCAGGCTCAACACTGGAAACCAGGGATTGGAATGGAGAGCCTGTGCCTCTAAAAAGCCCTGGGAAGAGCTGCCACCCATGCCATTCCCGAGAGCCATATTCCCAAAACACAGCCTCCCAGCCGTGGCCAAGCTACCAGATGGCCTGGGTCTTGGATCTGTCCAGTTACCTCGTGATGGAGTCACCAGGCCAGGAAGGAAAGTGGGATGGCCCTATCCTCTGGCTCAAGATTCATCTGCAGACTAAGATTTTAGCACATATGAGGAAGATGAATGCTGAAAGAAGTGCCCCCTTCAGTCAAAAATCAGAAGGTGAATGTGGTTCTGATTACGTGTAAATAATAATGCAAGCCAGAAGAGCTTTGAAAATGCACTAAAACATGCCATCATTGAAGAGCGGTGATTTAATAAAAGTTTGATCACGTAAACTGCCATGTTGCATTATTGTGAAAATAATGAAATAAATTTTGGCTGTCTTCCAGGTCCTGTTGAAAAACGGTTTCTATTTTTATATCTTTAGCTATTGAATATATTAGTAAGCTTTTTTTTTTAAGCAGGTGATTACTACAAATTTTGTACTATACGGTAAGTGAAGAAAATCTCACATAATTATAAAGTGCTCCCTTCTAAACGACACCTTCCCCTTGACTCCCTTCTCCCCAGGAACCAGTGCTTTTTATTCGTCTTTCAGATGAGAACAGGCAGATGATAGAGATCAATCACCAGTTATATTAAAACCACATTGAAGTATTTTGCATCCCCTTTTAATGGAGTTTACTTTAGAATCTTTAAGAAGTAAAGGAAGAAGTAGTGACCCTATAAAGAATGAAAAGACAAGAGCAAATGTACCAATTGGAAATTGTAGAAATGAAAGTGATGTCCCCTGAAATTAAGGAAATAAACTTCAGACTTAGACCCAGTTCAAGAGAAAATTAATGTATTAAAAAGACTGAATTCCCACAAAACAAAATTCAGAGAAATTAGGAGATTTAAAAATATGAAAGATAGGGACACCTAAGTGGCTTAGTCAATTAACCGTCTGCCTTCGGCTCAGGTAATGATCCCAGAGTCCTGGGATCGAGTCCCACTTCGGATTCCTTACTCAGAGTGGACCCTGCCTCACCCTCTGGCTGCTTCTCCCTCTGCTTGTGCTCGTTTTCTCTGACAAATAAATAAATAAAATCTTAAAAAACAAAATAAAAATTTAAAAATATGAAAGAAAAAACGATGAATTCAGATAAAGTAAAATGAAGAGGAGAAATAAAATGGTGAATTTCTAAACAAACAAGAAAAAAAAATTTAAAACATTTCAACTGAATAATAGAAAAATCAAAAACCATCATTAGTAGATATCTTAAAATAAAATTACAGATATTAATCTAAATACATCAATAATCAGTTACAATAAATAGGATCCGATTGATCTCCCCCACTACAAAACAGAATATACTTGTTAATTTTACCAATACTATAATGTACTATGATATAATGTAATACAATATTATGACATTTTTTGAATTTTAAAAAATCCTTTCTGTTGCGCCTGGGTGGCTCAGTCGTTTAGTGTCTGCCTTTGGCTCAGATCATGATCCCAGGGTCTTGGGATCAAGCCCCACATCAGGCTCTCTGCTCAGCAGGAAGCCTGCTTCTCCCTCTTTCTCTGCTTGTGTTCCCTCTCTCACTGTGTCTCTCTCTGTCAAATAAATAAAATCTTTTTAAAAATGCTTTCTATTTTTTGTAAGGAAATTTTCTTCCACTTAGTTAGAATTTTTCAGCAACTAAGCTTTTTCTCAATACAGAAATACCCAAAATGTCATCTTGAAAATGTTCATTGTTTCCAAAAGATAGATAAGAAAATCACTCTGGCTCCCATAATATCTAGTTAGCCTGGGAAGGAGGTGATATCATTTAAAAGATTCCCAGAGGCAAAATGTGGGTTTAAAAATCTACATTTTGATGTAAAGATTTTTTATTTTGCCGTAGACGTTTATTTCTGATGAATTTTTAAGTTGTAGTTTTAAAAATAACTTTTACATGTTATCTTTCTGCAATTTTTAAATGATATTATCTGCTTCTTAGGGTTATGACATATCATAGTTACCCTAAAAATGCTTTTCTCATATATCTTTTGGAGACATTGAGAAATTTTTGAAATGATATTTTGGGTGTCCCTGTGTTGAGAGCAGCTTAGCTGCTAAAAATCCTAATTAAATGAAAGGAAATTTCCCTACAAAAAATAGAAAATGAGTTTATCCAAAAATGTGAAGATGGAGAGGTGATGCCCAAATATGGTTTAATTCTGCAGCTTGATACCATATAAATCATATTTAAGGAGGAAAGAGACCCAAGTACATCTACAATTCTGAAATGATGATTTCTCGGTGACAGATGTCTTTAAAATCACATCATTATTACCTTGGAAGATTCTTTCTAAAAGAAAAACTTTTTTCTGCAAGGAACTGTGAGGTCCTGGAGGAAAAAGGGGGCATTCATTTCCATTAGGAAATCAAACAGTGGTTTCATTTCTGTGCAATTTGGGGAACCTCAGTCTGGGCTCCCTGCCAGGCCTAGGGGTCCCCCATGGGGTAGGACTGAGCCAGTGTCCTACAGAGCTCCCTGTGGTTCTGTCATTGGGCACCAGTGGTACATCACACCCTGGGCTTGCACAACCAGCATATGAGTAGACTTCAACCAGCAGGGATGAGTCTGAGAAAGAAAGGACAGTTGCACAATGTGCTGGTAAGAGGAAACAGACAGGGGTCTTCCCTAAATATTTAAAAATTATGGCTGTTTTGTAAGTAACAGTTTGCTAAAGGACACAGAAAGGAGAAGGGAGAAAAATATGTAAGACTCTTAAATGTTTAGAAAATTCAGTATCAGATGCCTGGGTAGCTCAGTCACTTAAGCGTCGGACTCTTGATTTTTCAGCCTTGGTCATGATCTCAGGTCGTGAGATGGAGTCCCAGGTCGGGCTCCCAGCTGAGTGTAGATCCTGCTTGGGATTCTCTCTCTCTCTCCCTCTCCTTCTGCCCCTCTCTCCATTCATGCTCAATCTCTCTCTCTCTTTCTTCTCTCTCAAGAAGTAAATAAATAAGTAAATAAATAAACTTTAGAAAACTCAATATTTCTTGAGCTACCTATTTACTTTTCCTCACCTGCTAATTGCCTGCTCTTCCTTCTCTCTCCCTCTTTCATCCTCTCCTTCCCTCTTTTTCCTCTCTCCCTCCTTCCCCCTCTCTCTCTCCTCTCTCTGTCTCTCTTTCTCATGTGTGTACACACACACACACACACACACACACACACACACACACAAACACAGCCTTGCAGCCTGTGCTGAATCTCCTATCTCAGTTCGATGACATCGTTAGTGGTCCTGGGGAGTCAGTGGTTGAACGGAAGAGCACCCCAGGAAACAATAAGTTCTCCTTTCAAACACTGACAATAAACACATGTAGGATGCCACCTTTTTTTTTTTTTAAAGATTTTATTTATTTATTTGAGAGAGAGCAAGCAAGCGAGAAGGAGCATGACTGGGGTGGAGAGGCGGTGAGGAGAGGGAGAAGTAGGATTCCCTCTAAGCAGGGAGTCTGATTCGGAGCTCAATCCCAGGATCCTGGGATCATGACCTGACCTGAGTTTAATCAACTGAGCCACCCAGGTGGATACCACCTAGGATACCATCCTTGGTTCCTGTTCTTTAATAATGTCAGACACAGATAGATTAGGTTGCCCCAAACCAAGCACAATGACACATTGGAGAGTTTATGATCTAAGCAATTTGAGACTCTAGCTTAATTGATGCACATGTCCCGACTCTCACTTTAGCTGCAATGATGGGACCTACATAATGTTATTCATATCAGATCATGAACCTTCTGTTCACGATCTCATCAGTTAGAAACACAGATTGATGAATGGGGTTTTACTATATTCCTCCTGGAACAGTTTCTAACAGGTAATACTTTAAAATACACTAAGCCTCAGGGGTTTCTGGATGACTCAGTCCATTAAACATTAAGTTGCTGACTCTTAATTGCAGGTCAGGTCATGATCTCAGGGTTGTGAAATTGAGCCCCATGCCCGGCTCCACGTTCAGACAGGGAGTCTGCTTAAGATCCTCTCTCTCCCCCTCCCTCTGCTCCTCTACCCCTCCTCCCACTCACTCTCTAAATAAATAAATAAGTAAATAAAATCTTTCCTACAAAATAAAATACACTAAGCCTCACCACACTTTTCATACCAGCACACCTAACACTTCAAGCACCAATATATGTCCTTTTGAGTGAGCGATCAGAGGTCTTTATATTCAGGAGGTTTTGCTAATGCTGGTTATCCCACATGTAAATTATCATTTCTCTCAATTTTTTTTTTTTTTGTATACTGAAAATTCCGTGTATTTGCAGTAAAAGGGAACGCGATTTGACTTTTAAAAGGAAATTATCTGCCTACTTTCCTTGCTGTGAATGAACTCAGAGTATTCATCAAGACTGAATCATTATTTAACTCTGCTGTAGCTAGTAGGAAACTGAGTGTCTGAGTGTTTTGATATGCAGTGAAGGCTCAGGAACAGTAGAGTCTGTGTGACCTGAGACAACTGACAGAACCTTTTTCCGAGTTTCAGTTTTCTCTTCTGTCAAAATGAGGACAATAT
The DNA here is from genome assembly GCF_002288905.1 of Enhydra lutris kenyoni. Classification (NCBI taxonomy): domain Eukaryota; kingdom Metazoa; phylum Chordata; class Mammalia; order Carnivora; family Mustelidae; genus Enhydra; species Enhydra lutris. The sequence goes on along the minus strand of NW_019154085.1, from coordinate 34,445,743 downwards.
CACACTTGCCTTTTGGAGTTTTTGTAAAGATTGATTTTGTTTAAAGCAAGGATTCTTGACATTTTATCTTTTATACAGTGTTCATAATTTGTAAGCAGTATTATTATTTGGTTATTAGTATTAGTTATGAGCATTCAGTGGGATAGAGGCTTCGTGAATGGGAAGCACCTTGTCACCTCTAAGGGGCTGTACATTTGGGTTTTGTTGCTCTTGCCTCCTTCTGAGATCTAATGCAAAAGCCAACTTCTCTTGGCACTACAATTGTGTGAAAGCTGAGTATAAAGCTGAGAAAACAGATGTTGTTACACAAGTAGATAAAAGGATTTGGGAATTGTCTTCCTCTGTTTTATTTCAAAAATAAAGTGGACGCAGATAGAATTCAGCGGGAAATTAGTACTGGAATAAAATGAACTTGGAAGTCTATTTTGGATAAATTATGTCGTTCACGCGTCCTACTATTTTCCAGAGCTCCTCATTTCACAAAGAGATAATTAAGAATACGTTTAGCCTTGGGGTTGTGTGAAAGGATCATGGCTGATTACTGTGCATTGCTGTCTGGTCCAGAGCAGTCAGGCAACCCAGAAGGAGAGCCTTGGGCTTTGAGTGTAACCTGTGTGGGTTGAGCAGGCCTCACCGTACTTCTGGTGAATTCACGGATGACATTTGCACCCCGCTACTGTGGATTTCAGATTCTGAATGAGTGGGGCCTCATTTTGAGAAATCTTCGGACACATCATCTATTGGATGGTTACTGAGACCTGACAATACTGTGTACATCATTTTCAAGTCCTCCTTCCTCCAGAATGAGCTTGCGAGGCAGTTGATTTTTCTTCTCCCGGGTAGTGCAGGTGAAGTACTTTTCCTTGCGAGGCGGGTCTGCCCTGAGCTTCCTCCAGTGAGCTGTTCTCCGTGGGGTTCGTCTCAAAAGCCGCTTAGGCTATATTGACTTGTACGTATAAAAGCTCATGCTGTGGTTGAAAACAGCTAGACTTTCCTTTGAAAGCCTGACATTTTGGGTGCCTTTTTATAATGCCTGTGCCAATTTGCATATTGACATGGCCTCCCTACCAGTAGCCAGATGTCCCTGAAAGCCCCAAAGGCTTTCTCTCGCTCAGCTCCACCCCGCTCTGGACTTGACTCAGCTGATCATCTCTGCTGAAGGGCAGGAAGCCTTCTGTCTTCTTTACTCTTTAAAGATCAGGATTAAATGAATGCATTTCATTTTAAGAACTGTGTCATGACAATGTTGTTATATGGGAAAGCCATACATATACCGGAGTCGTAACTGGGGACCTCTGTTTACTCTCCTGTTGACTGGTGACCTTAATCTCAGGATTTGGCACGCTTTAAGAGCTATGTTAGATTAATTTTCAGTTGTACTTTAAGCTAACTTGATTTTCCCACCTCTTTCTTCTCTGGCTAATGACAGGCAATCACTTTAAGCAGCTGAAAGTTCTGGGGATGCCTGGGTGACTCAGTTAGTTAAGCAGCTGCCTTCAGCTCAGGTCAGATCCCAGGGTCCTGGAATCAAACCCTGTGTAGGGCTCCCTGCTCAGTGGGAAGCCTGTTTTTCCCTCTACTCTTGCCCCCTCTCAAATAAATAAATAAAATCTTTAAAAAAAAAAAAAGCCAAAAGTTCTGGTGTGAATATGTTTAGCAGGTTTGTTTGTGTGGCCGATACGATACTTTTATTTAAATTTCTTCCCAGCAGCAAGGAAGGAATATGTTACCTGTGTCTTCCCTACTTCTCATATAAACCCCAAGTTCTTTCTGACAGCTAGTGCAACATCGTCTTTTTTTGTTTTGGTGTTAATCTTCTTTAGCACAAACCCTTCTTTAAACCCAGTCATTGGACAAGACTTGCGTGTTGTGCCAGAATCTGGACTATACACCCACATACGCTATGACGGATACCATATCAATATTTTTCATCACCACTTAACTTTATCAGAAAAAGCATGTCCTGCTGTTAGGCAGAGTGAGTCACGGTCAGGCTTGCTTCTAAAACTTGAAGTATTTCACTGCTTTCCTTCAAAGTATTTGACTCGTCAGCTGAGAAGATAGAGGGCTCTTTCCTCATGTTGGGTTTGATTTAGCCGTGAGGATGCTGGGGTCCGTGGGAGCCTGCGGCGCTGTATCGCTTACTAGCTGGTCCATTTAAATACAAGCTCGAGGCTTCTTTGCAAGAAACGTCTCACGGAATTTAGTGCTATGAACTTACTGTTCCTGAGCCTGGTTTCTTGATGCTTCTCCTATAAAACACTTCTGTCTTCTTTTTATTATCCATTTTTCAAGACTGAACCATTATTCCCAACTCCATTCCGTTCTTTAAAATTGTTGATTCCTGCTCCCAAAATTTAAAAAGTAGAATTAAATAAAAAATCAACATGGGGACTCCCAAGCCTGTATGAACCGTCTCACTCATAGCAAAAGGCAAAGCTGATATTGAGACAACTAAGTACTTGAAGCCTCTTTCTGGACATCCCTGGGCTTTTGTAGCAGTGGTTCCCAAAATGTGTGCCCCACTACCCCTTCCCGCAGTAGCAAGGGCATCACCTGGGGACTTGCTACAAGTGCTGGTTAGCAGGTCCCACCCATCGCCTCCTACTTCAGGAACACTGGGCAGGGTCCAACAATGTGTTTTCTTGGCAAGGCCTCTGGGCAATCCTGGTGAGTAGGAAAGTTGAGAGCAGTCAACTTGATTATACCCTCCCTGGATTCCCCTTCTGAAACTTTCTTTTGCTTTCCTGGTCCTCCTTCCCTTTTTCAAATTCCACTCTTCAAAAGAAACTGCTGTCTAGCATGTACAGCAGCGACTGGTACCTTTGTCTGAGGCACTGGCTGTGTGTGACTTACTTCTAGTTGGACCCTAGACGATCCTGTTCCCTGCCCTGGCAAATTGCATTTACCTCCCTTGTTCTTCATGCTTCCTTCTATCCAGGCTTTTGGGGGGAACCCGCCTCTGCTGACTCTGGTCTTGGTGTTCTGATTCCCTTTGGCCAATGTGACACACACACAGAGACTGAACAAACTCTTGGGTACCTCTGCCTCCTATTTTGTTCCTATGTTTTTGTCTTGGGAAAACGCCTGGGCTAGCTTCTGGAGGAGGAGGCTTGTGGAAAAGAGGGGAGTCTGCCAGGGCTTCTCACAGCCACCTGGCTGACCTGTGCCCGACTGCAGACACAGGAGTGAATCTCCAACCAACTCATAGCCTCCTTAGTAATTTAAAAAAAAAAAAATGGTCTCTTTGTTTGGGAAGCCACTGAGTTTTGGGGTGGCTTGTCATTCAGCAAGAGCGAACTAACAACTACACCTGTTAAAGCTGTCTTACTGTCTCAACTAAGAGGAGGAGGGCAATACAGAGGTCCTTCTCAGGCTCTTAGAAATCATATCCATCCAGCTGAGGGACTCAACCACATCATGAAGTATGTAGAACCCAGGCATACTGTTGAGTCAAAATGAACATTCGTGGGTGGGTCTTCTAAATGGCCAGTTTGAATTAGTTGCTGTTGGAGACTTTTCTCTTTTAAGCAAACTCTGAATATCATTTTCCTGACTTTTTTGAAACCCCAGGAGTTGCCATTGTTCCTGGGTCCATCACACCCTTTCATCCATATTTCCTCTCTGTAGACATTCTGCTGACTTTGCCAAAAACCACCCGGGTGAAATGAGATTTGCCGGGGTAGTAATCTATCGGGGTATATCAAACAGATCTTTTATAGGAAGGATAATTGCAAAAATAATCTCTTATTTGGCTGAAGCAAATAAATGGATGCAGTGGATATTTTCACTCCTGCTTTTGAAAACTTAAGAGGAAAATTCCCTAAGCATACTCACTGAGAAGTTCAGCTAAGATTATTTTATTTTTCAGACCACTTCCCTGCCTAGGTTTCTCCCTTTAAATGGCTTAACATCCACTATTTTTAACATTGCCATTCAGCGACTGGCATTTTGTATTTGGTTCACAGAATAGTATTCCTTAAGCTAAAAATCTAATACTTATTTGAGTGGAAAACTTTCTATGGTGACATGAAATTTTAGCTGGACTAAACTCTCTGTGACCCATTACTTAGGAATGGACTTGGTTTTTCAAGCAATTCTCCCTAGAGGGCGCCATATCCTCACTTCCTGACTTGGTCCTTCTAATGTTGGCGGCTGGCCCCATAGCATCATGTGAGGCTTAAGTCATTTAGATTACCACATTGGAATCTGTTAGCAAATCTATCCACAGTGGAGCCTTCATTTTAGCATGATAAATGCATACTTCCCGGCGTGCATTTTGTTTAAGCATTATGGCGAGGGAGACATGGTTTATGCATGGAGGCAATGATGTTTATTTGGCATGGTGGTAGTTGTTGAGTTCAGCTTAGTCCCTCTCTGTGTCAACATGCAGTGGTCTGAGGAACACTCTGGACATCGGGTGGAGTACCAGATAGAACACTAAGAATGGACTCAGGGGATCTATGCTTTCCCTTTGTGTACGTCGACACAGAAGTTACTTACCTCATTGCACTTCTGTTTCTTTCTTTGTAGGATTGGAGAACTGGTCTTGATTTTTTTTTTTTTTTTAATTCATGATCCTACCAGCTCTGTGATACACTCTTTGGTACATAATAATAGTTCTGTGCAGTTCGAGAGAGGAAGTGATGCCAGTGCTCCTACTGCTAATTCTAAGGAAATTTAGGTAGTTACCCAGTGAAATTTTGGTCAGCCTAAAGAAGAAATCTTAAATTTTGAGAAAAAAAATACAGCTGATTGTTGAAAACTATGAATCCTAATAGGTACATTTTAATGTATCTTTTAAAAATAGCATAAAATCAGCATAAGGTATTGGCTTAAAATACTGGCTCATGGGAGCAAGTGTCAGTTACCCAAGATCTATCACTGTGCCTAACAAAGAATCTTCACTCAAGAAATAGTTGTTGCCTCTGCCTTTGGCTCAGGTCATGATCCCAGGGTCCTGGGATCAAGCCCCACATCGGGCTCTCTGCTCAGCAGGGAGCCTGCTTCCCCCACTCTTCTCTGACTACCTCTCTGCCTACTTGTGATCTCTCTGTGTGTCAAATAAATAAATAAATAAATAGAAATAGCTATTGAATGAATGGCAAGATGGCAAATTCCATTTTTGGCATAAAATTTATTTCTAGAATATTCTTTATTATGTGGAGTTAGAATTTATCCCTCTGGGCTTTAAGCAGTGGCTTTAAATGTACTCCTTTGGGTTATATCGAGTGTATTGTTTTTGCTGTACATGCAGAGTTATTTTTATTTTCCCATCCCACTACTAAAATAGATGGTAAGAATTTCTCAAAGCATGAGATGCATATCACTGGCATGCTCTTAATTAGGCATAATTCTTTTTACATGGCCATTTTTAATTTTTTTATAAGAATTCTCATGCCTGATATAATCTTATATTTCTAAATCTAATCACCACTCTTTAGAACTTCCTTATGCACGTTGTGCAATGTCCTCAGTACTCTCTTCTGAATGGGTCATGGTTTTCCTATATCCTTCCTCCTCTGTCACAAAGACCTGAACACCATTTTTAGCGTTTTATCAATGCCCAGAAAACCTGGATTACCATCAGCTTTATGCTAAATATGGTTTTTCTGCCAATACAACGTAACTACATGTTAGTTTATACTAATACCCAAGTCTTTGTCATGAAGGCGCAGGTGAATCACATCTCTATATTATCATGATTTTTTAAAAAAGTTAAATCAAGGGGCACCTGGGTGGCTTAATGGGTTAAGCCTCTACCTTCAGCTCAGGTCATGGTCTCAGGGTCCTGGGATCGAGCCCCGCATCGGGCTCTCTGCCCAGCGGGGAGCCTGCTTCCCCTCTCTCTCTCTGCCTACTTGTGATTTCTGTCTGTCGAATAAATAAATAAATAAATCTTTTAAAAAAAGAAACTTAAATCAAGATCTGCTTTAACCTTCATTCAAGTTGATCTTCTTGAACTTAGCCTGTGTGTGGGAACATCTTGGGATTCTGGATACGTCAACTGATTACTTACTTCTGCTTTTACCTTTATGTCAGCTACAACAAACCAGCCCCATGACCTTGTCACATAATCCATTCATACATGTGTCTAATTCAACAGAGCCAAGAGAGAGCAGTTAAGATTCACTGCTAGAAACCACCCTCCAACGTGTCTACAAAAACATCTCTGGGGTCTTGTCGAATGCCTTTATAAAATTCATATAATCATCCTAGCTCTGGCTCAGGTAAAAGGAGACAAGATTATTGTGACCCAGTTCAATGTCAGTGATCTGTAGAGACTCTTCATGACCAAGGTTCCCTTTCCCAAGAGCTGACAAACCATCCTGTTAATGTGCATTCTAGAAATTCGTTGGAAATAAACATAAAGCAAGATGAGGGATTACAGAATCTGTTTCACTTTCTTTTTTATAAATTCTGTGATGCATTTGTGCATCTCAAGTCTTCTGGCCTGTCCGTATACTCTCAGATCCCCAACTGTAGGTGAATGAGTCTTGCAATATACCACAATGTAATTTCATGGGCTTGGAGTTTGAATCCTCAGGGCAGCAAGGCCTCTGTTAAAACTGGGGGATTTAGGGGCACCTGGGTGGCTCAGTGGGTTAGGCCTCTGCCTTTGGCTCAGGTCATGATCTCAGGGTCCTGGGATGGAGCTCTGCATCGAGCCCCACATCGGCTCTTTGCTCAGCGGGGAGCCTGCTTCCCCTTCTCTCTCTGCCTGCCTCTTTGCCTACTTGTGATCTCTCTCTCTAATAAATAAATAAAATATTTTTTTTTAAAAAACTGGGGAATTTATTTTCCCCTTTCCAAGCTTTGCTTGACACTTTTTGAGCACAGGATCATTGACGTTGAGAAGATACAAACAGTATGAGATGCCCATTTTTATATCCATCAGTGTTTTTCTCCAACCTTAAGTGGCCGGTGTGTAGCTTCCTTGATGCTTTTCTTTCTCTGAACAAAAATTAAAACTATCCATACAAATAACAAGTACACCCAAACAAGTCATGTCAGACAGTCAGTGCTTGATGGGTATAGTGGAGAAAATAGGAAGAAATGCAGAACAGAGGAACGGCTGTGATCACAGAGCCTCGGCAAATACGGTTTTTGAGCTGGTCTTTGAGAAACCAGTGACGCTCTGATTGGAAGCACTGAGAGGGACTCTAAGTGCAAAAAGTGGCAGGAGCAAAATGCAAATGAGTGAGTGCCTAAATATTTTAAGACATGGCAAGGAAACTCCTAGCTTACCTAGAAGTTAAGAGTTGAATTAACCAAGGCTTTGCTCCTCCTTTGCTTAACACAAAACTTAAGGAAGGTTTGGAAGTTTTCAACTGAAATTGTGAAATAAGTAAATTTGTAAACTTAACCTAAAAGAGGAATATTGCAGCGAGAAAGACCATTAGGAGATTTTACAGTGAAACATGCCGTTCAAGCAAAGATTGCAATAAATGGAAGGTGTAGAAACAGTCCGTACAGTCCAAAGGTGGAGAGAAAAAATGAAGCTGGATTTTACAGTAATCACATTTTTAAGGTGTACATAGATTATATATGTGCTGTGTTTTGGAAAATTACCTTATCTCCCTTCCTACCCCCCCCCCCCCGCAAAATTAGTACTCTCTCCCAAAGTGTGAACTGCATACTGCTGATCATACCCAAGATTATTTCATTGGTTTCACACACAGCTTTAAATAACATGGACCCCTCCCTCACCACCCGAAAGAACAAAAACCAAAAAAACCATTGACTCACATTGTTAAAAGATGCTTTCTTTTTTATTCTTTTTCAATACTCTTGATTACACCAATGATAAAGTCTCTGTTTGGATTCAGTTTGGCTTTTCCACCTGCCTAACATTTGCTTTACTCCCCCTTCTTACAAAAAGAGCGCGGGCTTGGGCTTAGACTTTGGTAGATAGAATTAGTGGCATGGGGGAATGGGTAGAATTTGGTAGGTGCAATCAAATAGCAGTGTTGACTTAGTTTTGTCCTTCTATTTTTAAATTACTTTTCATTCTACTTTTGGCAACTGACACTATGTCACCTGTGATCAAGGATACAGTTTTAATTAAAAATAAAACTTTATAGAAAAAAATTAAGACACTCATCCAAAGGATTTAGGTATATACGCAGGGGTGGAGTAATTTGTTAAAAATCAAGTACCATTCAATCAACACTGTTGTACTGAAGGTCCAGTTGGAATTGCCAGAACTTTACGTGTTAAAGATCTTTTCCCCTCTACTGAATTTACCAGTGATTGAAATCCTGTCCTTGTGTCCTTGAAAGCCTGCCGGGTGGCCAATGGAGAATCACATGGTGTTTGCTTCCTCTCCACAGGGGGAGTAGGCAGCCAGGGCCCATTCTCCGCAGACACAAAACCGCTACTTTGACTAATAGAACTTAGAGTTCTGTGGCAACTAACTGTACACCTCTGATGTAAGGTAATAAAAATTCTGTCTCAAGACAGAAGGTTTTTCTGAAGAGAACATGAAGTCCCATTTCTCTGTTCACTTCCACATTGACTCTAATATATCTAATGACCTCTTTTCTAAAATTAGTTTCATGGAGGGCATGATTGATTTCAAGCTCTTTATAGATTTAATTTAATGTTCATTCCCTCTTGTATTGTTGCCCAGCTTGAGTAAAGATGATCATCTGTAAGATTAGAGAAATAAAGCAAAGCCAGGACTGCCCCTTCGAGGGCCAAGTGCACAACTGCCTTATCCCTGAGCTGGGAAGTAAGGCCACGTGAGGTATGAACTGCTAATGGATAGACCCTAATGGCTTTTTTAATGCAAACAATTGATTCTGGAGGCAGGAAGTTGCTGGAAGGGTCTGCTCTGAAACTCTGCATCAGCATACCAGGTCTTCTTGTTTTTTCACTTAGGGAAATAAATGCTCTCTGGACTTTTAAGCCAGACTGGTGATTTTATGCTTAGAGCCCGTATTCTTGAGTCAGAAAGATGAGTTCAGATATGACTCTAACGTATATTAATACCAGCTGTGTGGCCCTAGGAAGTTATTTACCCTCTCTGAGCTTGAAGTTTCTTAGCTTTAAAAAGGGATGCATCTGGGGCGCCTGGGTGGCCCAGTGGGTTGGGGCCTCTGCCTTCGGCTCAGGTCATGGTCCCAGGGTCCTGGGATCGAGCCCCGCATCGGGCTCTCTGCTCGGTGGGGAACCTGCTTCCTCCTCTCTCTCTCTGCCTGCCTCTCTGCCTACTTGTGATCTGTCTGTCAAATAAATAAAATAAAAATCTTTTTAAAAAAATTAAAAAATAAAATAAAAAAATAAAAAGGGATGCATCTGTTTGCTAGGGCTACCATAACTAATTACCACAAACTGGGTGGCTTACAACAGAAATTTATTCTTTCACACACCAGAAAACTTAAATCAAGAAGGCAGCAGGTCTGCACTCCTTCTGAACATTTTAGGGGTGAATCCTTCCTTTCCTTGTCCAGTTTCCAGTAGCTCTAGGAATTCCTTGGCTTGTGGCTGCATGACTCCAATCTCTGACCCATCTTCACATGGCCTCTCCTCCTCTCTCTGTGTTTCCCACCCTGCTTTTCTAAGGACACTTGTCATTGGATTTAAGGCCCACGCAGATCATCTAGAATGGTCTCATCTTAAAATCCTTAACTTAATTACATCTGCAAAGACTCTTCCCAAGTAAGGTCACATTCACTGGTTCCAAGAATGGGGAGGTGGACGTGTGTTTTTGAGGGTATCATTTAACCCACTACAAAGGATCATATATGTGTACATCACAGGTTAAATGAGAAAATGCTGGACATGCTCAAGCAATGTTAGTCTTCATCATTTTTATGATTATTAAATACTCCCTTGATTTTGGTTATTATGATACTTGCACTTGATAGACCTAACTGACTTTAACGTTGTTACTGTAATTAGACCAATGAGGAGAAGATAGAAGACTCCAGTGGCCTTTGAGCATTTCATGCAAGAAAACATGGCTTCTTTCCCAAAGGTGGCTTTGGAGTCATTGTCCTTATATTATCACAAAAATTCACATGATAAAACTTGAAAGGGATGATTTTTTTTTCTGGTTTTGGCAGGCAGTGAAGGCCACTTACAATAAAAAATGCTAATGATATACCAACAACTACATTCCATAAAATTTGGGAAAAGGACTATTCTTATATAACACTTTCATTTGAAACTAAAATAAGTGAAAACTGTTTCTGTGGCTTTGGCTGTGTCACTTTTGAATAAAAGTTAACAAAATCAATGAAGCCTGATTTCAGGATTGTGGGTCTTCTCTCTGATTCTAACTAAGAAAGTTGCCCTTCCAGTGGTAATTCTCCTCCTAAGATCCATATCCTGGTGGAATGGTAAAGTAAAAGCCAACCTCCCACTAACAGGGAGTTCAAACTCTCCTGGAGGAGGTATGCCGCAAACTCTACCTTGAAACTCTAACCTCCTGAAATCTCTTTCCGTTCTTACATAGCGATGATATTTTCATTTCTCAAATTTTTCACTGTCGTTCGTTCGTTCTTACCTGTCCACACCAAGGCAGGCCATACTGATACGGTTCATACCAATTCTTTGATGTGTACTGAGCATCTAACAATACTCCAGGCACTTTCTGGAAGGCATGGGTAACAAGATGCCATCTGCCAGTTTCTTTTCTTCTGCATAGGATTTTTATGTCCTTCTGCCTGAGCTTATGACCAACTCTTTGGAATGGGCTGGTGTGGCTATTGTCATACTGTGATAAGGAGTCACTAAAAACCTTTCTGTATCCCAGTACACACCTAAGTTAAGGACAACTAGATAGTTAACCAAATCTCAGCCTCTTAGGGCAAAGAAATGAATGGAAATAACTCTATTTATTGTCTGTCATCAAAGGACTCTAAGAAGAAAAAGCTGGTTTACTTCCATTTAAGCTCATGTGGAAAAAGCCTTGTGTTGTTATTTGCACTCCGGGGTCTGTGAATGCTCTTCTACACCATGCCATTTAGAAGCAAAAATCTGGAATACTGATGCTATGATTAAATGATACTGAGGATGACAGTGTGGTCATGTTTATAAAACAATATGGCAAAGAAGCTGAATGTTTTCGCTTGATACCTCTTTCACAACAGACACCAGGGGGCGACACTTACGCAGGCATATCCCTGAGATCGTGTGGGTTTGGTTTCAGATCTCTGCAAGGAAGTGAATATTGCAATAAAGCGAGTCAAATGAATTTCTTAGTTTCCAATGCATATAAAAAGTTTTGTTTGCATTAAACTGCAGTCTATTAAGTGTGTAATATCATTATGCATGTATATATATATATATATACACCTTATGTAAAATGTAACTTATTGCTAAAAAAAAATGCTAACCGTCACCTGAACTTTTGGTGAGTTGTTAATCACTGATCACAGATCACCATAACAAAATAATAAAAAGGCTTGAAATAGTGCAACAGTTATCAGAATGTGACACAGATGAAGCTAGCAAATGTTGTTGGAAAAATGGCCCCAGTAGACTTGCTCAGGGCAAGGGTGCTACAAAGATTACATTTGTAAAAACAAACAATAAAAACCAGTATCTGTGAAGTTCAATAAAGCAAAGTAATGCCTGTATTCAGAGATTTCGACATTTAGCAGCGACGTGGCATCTGCCTCCAAAAGTGGGATGCCATCATGAGGGACATAGTTTTGTACGTTTGAGACGCTTTTCCTTACTTCACTTCCCAGGTGTCATTTATTCATCTTTCACGAGCCAGCTCAAATACTTCAGCTTCTGAGAAATCATAGCTAACTCCCCTGGCCAAATTAACTACCTCTGTCTTCCCTGCCATAGACTTTGAACACAAATGTATTGTAGGAACTCTGCTGTACACTATTGCAAGCCTCTGTAAGCCCCACCCATGACTCACCAAAATGTCTGGCACCTACTTACTGGTTTGTCTATACTTGTTAGTAAATACACATACTAGGAAAGACTGCTGAGTCTACCACTATTACTTCTGTTACTAGCTAACCAATTCCTTTAGTGATAATGACTTTAAAATACTGGTATCACTGATAAGATATCACTGCCCATAATAATCCTTGGTGGCCCATCATTCACCCAAAACAGCACTAAATCATTTGATAGGTTAACTCCTTCAATGTCAAATTAACACACCAGTTTCTAGTAATGATCTTCTTTCTAGTAGCTAGAGTTTTCTTTTGGCAGCCTTTTTTTTTAAAGGAAAGACAGGTTAGCTCATGGAGTCACCATATTTAACCCCTTCATCTTACCCTGCTGCTGATACCTGCAAGACTTTGGGAACATGTTGCAATTCTGGTGGCCACCTAGCAAGATTGGCACTATTCCTTCTATGAGCTGTGCACAGGATATACTCAGTCAATACAGATTAAACGTGGCCTGAATTGTTCTAAAAAATTAAGCCCATTTAAGAAAACAAAAAGTAGGCCAGGAGAGGGTAGAAGGGGATCAATGGGTATTGTTTCAGTTCTGCAAGGTGAATGAGCTCTAGAGATCCGCGGTACCACATCATGCTACAGATAATAATACTGCAGTATACACTTGATAATCTAAAAGAGTATGTCTCATGTTAAATAGAGTATATCCAAATACCTCATGATAAAAGAGTATATCTCATGTTAAATGTTATCACCTTATACCAGTTATAATGGCCAAAATTAACAAGACAGTAAACAGCATGTGTTGGAGAGGATGTGGAGAAAGGGGAACGCTCTTTCACTGTTGGTGGGAATGCAGGTTAATGCAGCCACTTTGGAAAACAGTGTGGAGATTCCTTAAGAAATTAAAAATAGAGCTACCCTATGACCCTGCAATTGCACTATTGGGTATTTACCCCAAAGAGACAGATGTAGTGAAAAGAAGGGCCATCTGTACCCCAATGTTCATAGTAGCAATGGTCACAGTCGCCAAACTGTGGAAAGAACAAAGATGCCCTTCAACAGACGAATGGATAAAGAAGACGTGGTCCATACATACTATGGAGTATTATGCCTCCCTCAGAAAGGATGAATCCCCAACTTTTGTATTGACATGGACGGAACTGGAAGAGATTATGCTGAGTGAAATAAGTCAAGCAGAGAGAGTCAATTATCATACGTTTTCGCTTACTTGTGGAGCATAAGGACTAACACAGAGGACTTGGGGAGATGGAGAGGAGAAGTGAGTTGGGGGAAATTGGAGGGGGAGATGAACCATGAGAGACTGTGGACTCTGAGAAAAAAACTGAGGGTTTTGGAGGGAGGGAGGTGGGGGGTTGGGTGAGCCTGGTGATGGGTATTAAGGAGGGCATGTATTGCATGGAGCACTGGGTGTGGTGCATAAACAATGAATTCTGGAACACTGAAAATAAATTTAAAAAGATATATATATATCTTTTTATATTATATATTAAAAAGATATATATATATCTTTATATATATATATATATATATATATATATATATATATATAAATTTTTTAAAGTAAAAAAAGAAAAGTTATTACCACAGTGAAGAAAAAAAAAAAAAGAAGGGAGAGGAGGGAAAATGTAGGTTGTTTCCTCCTTTGTGAAATCACTTAAGTTTTGGTCCTCCAGAGGTGGAAAGCACAACTTCATTAATGACTGTAAGAAAGAGAATACATATCTCCAGACACTAGGAGTTCCCCAAAGATCATGGGTTTTTCCTTGTGTTTTTAAAAAACCAGCAACACAAACCACTAGAAACTGTAGTGACTGTGCAAGCAGTTGTGTGTGTGTGTGTGTGTGTGTGTGTGTGTGTGTGTGTGTGACTTGAGTGATCCTAGTGCTTTATTATAAATGATAGGACATAACTTTTGTGGCCTCAGAAAACTCACCACAAATCTGTTCCTGGATCCAGCTGTATTTATGCATACAAAGTGAATGAAATGAAAAGTCACATTCTCTTATCCTTTGATACATCGTCATCTGCTAATTTGAGGTCACTTACCAATTCCACAGTGACTGCTTCAGTGCTTGGTGACATCAGTAGAGAAAAATGATCAGGGGGAACCTATTACATCTCACATAGTAAAGCTTTCAATACATCCCTGAGCTTTTCCAAGGCTTGGCATGAAGTAAGGTAACTTGCAGTGTTTCCTGTTGCATGTTTTTAGGTTGCAACTCTCCAACTGGGAACCTTAGGAAAAGTTACATATTTGGACTTAATTTTTCTTATCTGAAATTACCAGTGTCAAACCAGACAATGCTCATTTTAGGCTAAAGAATCCACCAAAAATACCTTTATGGTGTTTATAGATCATATTTTTGAAGAGGGAATCACATTTTATTTGCGATTTAAAACAGAATACAAGCTCCAAAGGGCTAGTTCTTTGGTCTTTGTGTTCATTGCTCCGTCCCTAGGGCCTGGGGTAGAGGCTGACACAGGCTGGCCTCTGGTAAATATTTATTAAATGGAGAAATATTCATTAAATGGAGAAAACATCTTCCTTTTCTTTCCTTCTTCCTTCCATCCCTCCTTCCCTTCTTCCCTCCATTCCTTCATCTCATGTTTACTAGGAAGGAAAAGGAGGGGAGAGGAAGGAAAGTTGACATATTAACACCTCATTAAACTGAACCTCATTTCCTAGAATAACCATGCTAAAACCACCCTGAGGAAGGTTTTCACAAGGAACTTCATATACCCTGAATGAGATGTCAAGAGCAGCACTTTTGTAAGAGAATGAAATACATCAGAGAACTTCATCCATCTTTTTTCCTTATAAAAATCATAACACAGGGCTGATTGGTGACCCTGGGATGGGCGGGTGCAGTGGCACGAATGTGAACCGTCAGTCACTCTGGGTCAAGAGCAAGCGAGAGAAGAGGAAGGAGGGAAATTGGGTCTTTCTTGGCCTGTGAGAGCAGGCAAGACGGTGCTGCGGCCGTGAGGATTTCAGGGCTGAAGGAGGTTTTATTCTTGTTTGTTTATTTAATATGTGGGAGAAGTTTTCATGTTGCTGAAGGGGAAAAGCCAGTGGAGGGGAGAGGAACGGTTCATGGAGCAAGAGGCTGGAAGAGAAGATCCGACGAGGGAAAGCTTCCTTTGCTCTGACACCAAGGGAGCGTTAGGAGGATGCGGAGTAAATACTTAAAAAGAACAACAATAATACAACAACACCAAGGTGCTGAGCCAAGAAAAACCAGATGCTTCTGAATCACTTTAGTAAGTTCGCTGGCTACTTATTCATTCATTTTTATTCATCTGCTTGAGCTGACTCAAACAGCGGAAGAAGCACATATCAAGGAAATATATGGAAAACTTAACAATCGGCAGAACTCTAATAAAGAGATCAGCCTTTTTCAGATCATTTCATTTCAGATCCACTCTAGTAAAGAGATTGCCATTCCATTTCTTGGAATACCTTGAGATCGAAAGTGCTAAGAACCATCATCGGGTGGGGTGGCACTAGGAACTGAAATACAGGAACGTGTTTACGAGTCACTAGGAGAACTGAGGGTTCAGAGCCTCACAGCTTTTTGAATCCACATGGGGGTAAACAGAGGCAAGAGACAGCTGGAGCGATGTGTTTGTTGAGCAGAATGTTGGCCCTGTCCCACGCCTACACACTCATATCCTGCTCGCTCTTCTGGAGCCTTTTTGGGATCTCCATTCTCTTCTGGACACCAGTCTTCCTTCTGGGGATCTGTCTTCAGATCCAACATTCCCTCTGTGGCTAGGGACCACATTGCATGTCAGGAAATGACTCTCTCTCTCTCTCTGGCTTTCCCTGGCTTGCGAGCAGCTCTGGACTTTACATCTTGGGCTCTCCGTTCATGAGATTAGCTTCCTATGACATCAAGCCCCAGGTCACACAAGTGTTCTCAGTACCAGCTGCTCTCTGACTCCTGTCCGCCATCAGCAGGTGTGTGTGTGCTTGTGCATTGTTGCCCATCACAGGTGGATGGTAATGAAAAGGGAGGCAACAGAGATCACCCCAGTGTTGGAGGGAGGAAATGGGCAACTAAAAGCAAAAGGAAAGTAGCATGGCAGAGCTGGTTCAGAAACGAAAGCCCAAGGGCAGTGAGGCATTAGTGGGGAGCAGACTCTCTAGAGGGGAGCAGACTCTCTAGAGAGAATGTGAGCATAGGCTTTTGGGGTTGGAGTAGTTTTTGAAGTTGGAAGTGAGGATTTAGGGATCTCAGGTATAGAGCAAACCAAGTTCGTGGGAAGCCACATGAACACGGAGAGGGAACTCTCCTTTGCTTTCCATCTGCCCCTAATGTGAAGTCAGCGTGGCTGGTGAAGCTTCAGATCCTATTCCTGTCCCTTTCTCCAGCTTCTCTACAGGAGTGCAGCCTGATCTCCATCTGCTTCAGCCTCACCCCACCTATCCTGGAAAGTCACCTCAATACCTCCGTTCATGTCTGTGGCATGCATCCCCTCCCATCCTGAAATGTGATCTCCTCACAAGCCAGCCAACCTTCATGCAGAGCCAAGTTTGAAAGCTGTTCAGAGTTTTTTACTTTTGCATTGTTCAGATTGGACCCCTTGACTAGTAGCCCCACTCACACTGCTAACACTTACTGACACTATTATGCCCAAATTTTGGCTAATTAATTTCACATGGATTGGCTTATTTGAGTTTCACAGCAAACAAAGACATTAGAAAATATTACCGAAATCACCCTGCACCAGTATTGTCTGTGCATGGCTCCTATTTATGCCTGCTGTCTTACTGTAATTCTTGACAGCACCCTCTCTCACCGTCAGAGGGTCCTGGTTTGGACAATTATATGATCAGCCTAACTATTACTGCACTTACTGTCCTCAGCTGACAGATGAGACACAGAGAAGTTAAGTCTCTCCCCCACTGTCACATAGCTGATAAATGTCTGAGCCAAGACTGGGTCACAAGTATCAAACCTCACAATGCCAGCATGGAAATCACTGTGTTTGGATCCATGTGTACTACTAGACCCTTTGAAGTTTTAATGGATGCCTGGGCCTTAAGGTTCACTTCTATGGCTAAATTAGTTCTGCTATTTAGTTCTGATATTTCTGATATTCTGTAGCTTATCATCTCTCACTGCCATTCCTACTCACGGTAGCCACCAGGCCCCAGGGTACCTGATTGGAGACACCAGATAGAAGGGGAGCTTTCTCCACATGGGGCTGTAATAGAGAGGTGAGGTGCTTGCTCGAGTGGATAGGAGATATGAGAGAAATTTATTTTTAGGAATGGAAGATGTGGGCAGCTTAGTGCAAAAGACTTGCACAAGATTTTTATTAAAAACAAGAAATGGTTAAACCAAGTCATGGCCTAGCCATGTATTTTGGACAACTTACCAGTTGATTCAAATTATGTCACAATCGATTCCAAAGAAGAAAATGGTCTTGATTTCATAACTGCCTAAAATGCCTCAGA
Organism: Enhydra lutris kenyoni; assembly: GCF_002288905.1. Lineage (NCBI taxonomy): Eukaryota > Metazoa > Chordata > Mammalia > Carnivora > Mustelidae > Enhydra > Enhydra lutris. Next base: position 34,428,379 of record NW_019154085.1, on the reverse strand, counting down.
ACAGCTGTGCCATGTACTATGTTCATCTGATATCAATAGACTCGGTTTTTGTAAAACTTGAAGTTTGAAAAATCAGTGGTGTCCTTTTCAAGCTAAAGCAAGTTTATAGCCAAGAGTATAAGCAATACCTATTTGAAAACCTTCAATCTGATGGCAACACCTTTATCTCAAAAAAAAAAAGGTAAAAAATGCAGCCACCCTGACTTTTCACATCTTGCAAACAATGAATTAACTGAAAGTCTCACAGTTTATGTCTCATTCCTCACCCATGTATCAATATCCGTTTCCCTCTCATAACTGAAAGTAGCATGCCAGCAGACTCCCCTGATTGCACACCGTCTTGGCCAGAGTTTGTCAAAGTGTATGGGTCAGCCTTTAAACAGAAATAGTAGTAACCTGAAACCATGGCTATACATCAGTACCAGGTGATCTCACCTTGCGGCAGTGTTCCAGAGTAGCTGTTGGCATACCAGGTATGTACTTTGCTTTTTAAGTTTTTATTGAAATCCCAGCGAGCCAACACATTGTGCAGTATCAGTTTTAGGTGCACAATATAGTGATCTAGCACTTCCCTACATCACCCCATGTTCATCACGGCAAGTGCCCTCCTTCAACCCCATCCCCTATTTCCCCCCTCCCCTCCCCCCACCCACCTCCTCTCTGGTGCCCAGCAGTTTGTTCTCTATAGTTAAGAGTCTCATGTCTTGGTTTGCCTCTCTCTCTCTCTCTCTTTTGTCCACCTTTGCTTTGCTTCCGAAATTCCACATATGAGTGAAATCATATGGTATTTTTCTTTCTTTGACTTATTCCGCTCAACATAATACACTCTTGTTCCATCCATGTTGTAAATGGCTGGAGTTCATTCTTTTTTATGGCTACATAGTATTCCATTGCATATACACACCACATCTTCTTTATCCATTCATCAGTCAGTGGATACTTGGGATGCTTCCATACTTTGGCTATCATCGATAATGCTGCTAGAAACTTTGGAGGGCAAGTATCTCTTTGAATTAATATTTTTGTATTCTTGAGGTAAATACCTACTAGTGCATATATACTTTTATGTGTATTGCCTCGCTTAATTCTGACAACAGTCCTTTGTGGTGGGTTTGAAATCAGGGGATTATATAAATTGCTGAAGATTATCAAGCTAGTGAGAGACAGACCTGGCTCATAACAAGGCTGAAGTTTTCCCTAGTCCTACTGAACTAGTACATTACATGTACTGCCTCTGATGACCAAGTTAAACTTGATTTTCCATCTTTCGTCATCATGAGCTCCTACGAAGGTGGTCATAATATAAATTGATAACTCTTAAAAATAAATTGTATACAGTCAATGAATTGCAAACTGATCTGAAATATCAGTACCTTTATTCATAGATGTGTAGTAATAAGTTGTGCTTTAAAAGTCAAAGTATATTCATAGGAAATTCCTTCTCTTCATCCCTCTGTTGGGTAGGAGTTAGACCTTTTGTAAGATTGCATTAAGATATTTTGCATTCCCTTTGAGGAGTGTAATAGAATTTTATCCTGATCACACATGTATTTCTAAAGCTCTAAGGGCACGTGAGGTTGAATTTGAGAAATTTCATGTATGGCCAGGTGCAAGAGTTTTTCAAAGCTCTTAAACACCACGCAACACCAACACGATGGCTGAGGATCTCAGCCATAATCCAGCCGCCCTAAGGAAAATCACTATTCAGACTGCGCCTTTGCCCGCCGGAGGCTTGGCCACCGGAGCTGGGCTACTTTACTTCTTGCTCCAGTAAGGAATGTCTAGTCTGGACTGGTGGGAAGATGGTCACAGGCTGGGTGGGGCATTTGTAGCCTGTCCCTCAGTGCAGGGCAGGGCTCTGGTGTTCTTGTTGTGTGGGGGTCAGAGTGGGCTAAGGGGAGGGAGGGTTACATTCTGTCGTTAAAATTCAGTTCCTTTCATTATGAAATGTGAGTCTCCCTCTTGTTCCTTTCTGCTCTTGAATAGACAACAGGATGACAACACTTTGCCTGAAGGGTAAACATGAATATCCTGTATTCTGTCTTGCATTCTTCTGTTCTCAAATGCTGGGAGCTCAGAGATTTCTTTTTCTACAGGAGGGTTTCTGCCTTGCCATGACACTAACGCCACCCAGCAGTGAAAGGCACTTTTGGGTCACTTGACATATAACTGTCAACTATGGAAGTTCCCGAGTTGAATTCACAAACAATAGAGCTTTGCTATTTGTATGTCTCAGGCACAAGGTTAAATGCTTCATCAGATTATCTCATTTACTCCATCATTATATAAGGTAGGAATAAATTTTAGCATCCCCTTTTCCCTGAAATGGAAACAAAGTTCGAAAGGTCATTTGCTTAGGGTTACAAATCCAGGTAATGACAAATTCAGGTCTGTTACACAAAATGATCATACCTCCAAAGAACTACCTATGAGTCCTATGGTTACCATCCCAGCAATCTGCTCCTACTCCATAGAGCTTTGCTTTGTACCCATTAGAGCTCACTGGAGTGATGATGTTATCAGTTGGTTGGATCAGGGCAGGGAGGCTGCGGGATAAAGTCCTCCTGGCTTCTTTGGCAATGACTTGAACTCCAAGAAAAGGAAATGAGTTTGGTTGGACCTCTTTCCCCTGCCTCATTTCTAATATTTTCCTTGCCCTTCTAACTCGTCAGAGTGTTTCTACCTCTTTTTCATCACTGCTTATGATGTGCAGTATTGCCTTAAAAAAAAAAATGGTGAGAGGGTTGAATGTGGTATATACCAGCAACAACCCTTCCTACCCTCCCCTTCATTCCAAAGTTCAGACATCAGTTGGTAGTCATCCCTCCGAATCTTGTGGTTAGATGAAGCCATTGGACATAGACCTAGAAGGAGCCTGGGACTGTCTGTCCTAACTCTTGAATTTTATGGACAGGCACACTCAGATCCAGAGTTAAGAGAGGTGACAAGACTTGTCTGAAGTTGTAATTCATGTCAGATCAAACCAACTCCAACCACTGTTTTTCCCATCAATATCAGGCTAGAATGCGGGGTATACGGGTCCTCTAGCAGAACTGCCATGGCCTCATTTGTCGGGAGCAGAAACTGGAGCTAATAGGAACACAGACTTAAAGAATCCACAGGGTGCAGTTTAGGGTTTAAAGAGAAGCTGGACATTATCTTATCAAGTTAATCCTTTGACTACAGCCCTGCCCTTCCTACTCCTGCTGGCTTTAAACCTTGCTTTGTCCTCTATTCTTGCAAAACACTGAGCTTGGGTGCGTTGTAGGGACCCTAAGACGCCTTTCCTCAGAGTCCTGGTGAAGAATGCGGAGTGGAGATTAACTCAGGTTGACAGCACCCTTTTCATCTTTAATGATTTGGGAGGCACATTTGCAAATGACTTAAAACACTGCCATTTTCATGTTTGGAAAGCAGTTCGTGATTATTGTAAACTAGATTTAACTTGGAATGTTTAGGATGTGGGTGGCTAATTCCTGTCACTATTCAAAGGGGAAAAAATGAACATAGAAAACAAAATAGAACAAGTACTGAACGTACAGTTAACGGCTCATTTATTCAGCCTCTGCTGAGAATATTTTTTACATAGTCAACTTGTGAAGATAACCAAATTTACCCCCATTTAATCATAAACTTTCAAGAATTGGAAGTGGTCCGTGGAAATGAATGTAGCATGTTTCTTAGCTTCCTCTTCCATCCGAAACTGTGGTCACTGGGCATCATTTGACTTTCTCTGATGCATCAGCATACTTGCTGGGATCACTCATTATTGTCAGAGCTTGAACACCATGCAGATTACATCCTTTATGGTGTTAGAGCCCCCAACATCATTTGCCCCAGATATTGTGTATATTGATTTCTTCTCTTTATTCTTGTCAGACTGTCTTTCATGTGTCCCTTTCTTTTGTGGCAGGGCTTGTAACCTAAATTAATCTGGCCTCACCCCGTACCCTGGACTCATTGGCTGGTGAAGAAGAAACAGTGATACTTCCTGCCTCACATGACTCTTGACCTTGACATTTCAATCTAGTGCCAAGGATGTCTTCTTTGTTTGAGTTGCTGTTTACATATGACTCTATTAGCCTCAAACCTTGATTTGTGTGACTATTACTCACCCTCATTGGCGCTTTCTTAGAATAACAACATTTATATTAGTTTTATTAATAATAGTGGCAAAGGAATAACTAAATGCCATTTATGTCAAAATTTTATTTTATTTTTTTAAGATGTATTTGTTCATTTATTTATTTGACAGAGAGTGAGAGAGCACAAGCAGGGGAAATAGCAGGCTGAGGGAGAAGCAGTTTCCCCCACTGAGGAGGGAGCCCAAACTCTGGGATCGTGACCTGAGTCGAAGGCAAACGCCTAACCAACAGAGCCACCCAAGCACCCAGCCAATATTTTATACATAGTGTATTTTGTTACAATAACTCTGCAAAAGAGGTCATCTTAGTTTCACTGGACAATTGAGAAAAATAAGAGTGAGAGAATTCAGACTCCATTCTCCTCAGCTCCAACGCTCATGGTCATTGCTCTGAATCACTTTCTAGAAACCAGACTAGAATAATACACCCTCATTCCTGTCCCCCAACACAAGCCCCCATCCCCACCTGGTGGCTGAGTCTCGGTGGGCTGGTTTAATGGCTGGGCCCACCACGGTCCTTTGAAGAAGTCAGACAACTGTCTATACTCCTGACTTCAGCAGACACATCCTTCCAGTTCTAAGTGGCTACTCCCTGTTCCCACTGGACCAGGGCAGGTTGGAATTATATTGCTTCTGGTCAAAGGCCACTGCAAGCTTTATTCACAGAGCTCTTTAGAGTCCTGCAAAAGGTGGCTGTAAATGGTGAATGTATGAAGACTGCTTCTGCAGGCTGCCCCCTGAAGCTTCATAGACTCATGAACTGGGTGCCTCTCTTCCTGGCTCTGAAAAAAATTTTGTTGTTGTTGTTGCTTCTCAGGACTTGGTTGTGATCAGAATAGTTGAAATTGTAAAATGAATGGTCTCTGAGTAAGAGAGGTATTATTATATTATTTCAAATTTGTTTGTTCAATGAAGGGGACTGAGAAGGGGTTATGAGAGTTGTCTCACATTATCATGGGAGCTCACTTCAAAGCATAGAGGAGACATTCGCACCACCCCCGGTTGCTCGATCATGCAGGGAACATTGTGTGTCCCTGAGCAAGAAGGAGTCAGGAGACTTTTTTAAAAATACAATTTGTGGAAAGGGTAGGGGAAAAAGCAAGCAATATCTGAAAATTTTTTTCTAATGTAACTAACTGATGTGCACTGAAGACTTCCATGGGTCTCTTACTGTGACAAGCACTGACACAGACATTACATCCTCATGAATACTCATCCATTTAACAGAAGAGAAAACTGAGGCTTCACATTTTGCTTAGAGTCACAAACGTCCTAAGTGACTCAACAGGGATTTGAAATTGGCCGACTGCTTCCTGAGCCTTTGCCTACCTCCTGCCCTATACTACCTTCTATTAAGGATATGAACGGTTTATTCTGACCCTAGAAGAGTTCAATCAAACTTAAAGCCCGAGAAATGCGAGCTATAATATTAATGGAACATTTAAACTATCCTCGCGGGCTGCAGAAGGCTGTTGATGGGGAAGCTGCCTTAGAGAGCACCGAAGGATCATTTCCTGATGCCTCTAATGCACCAACAAAACTCGACTGCTTTGAGCTGCGCCAGTGCCCGAGGTAGGAAAGGGAAGATAAAGGGGAATTTGGCAATAGCTCCTGGATTTTTGAAATGGAAGAACAGTGCACTTGTTTCTAAAGTGATTAATTGTACAACTCAATAAATGTCATCACGTGGGAAAGATGCCTCCTGTGAAGAGGGGGCACTCTAATTAAGTGAGAATGAAGAACAAGACACTGCAAGAAGTGAACCCTTCTGAAATCATGAATATGGGGAAAAGAGGGCAAGGGTCACTATCAACATAGATTTGGGCCCCAGGTTCTTGAGAAGAGGCACCAGGAGAGGCAGAGACACAAGCTGACAAAGGCCTTAAGGAGGATCCCATCACTGGGTTGTGTTTGCCATTTTCTTAGCTAAGAAAGCACTGATAAACTCTCTCCTTACCGTTGGAGTTTCTATGCCTGAGGGGACTTACCCATCTGCAAATGATGCAAGGAAAAAGATTCTCACTAATCCCTACCCTGGAAAATGGCCAAGCCTGCTGACCAGGTTTTCCTCGGTCTGAGTGGGGTACATCTGCAGTTGTCTTTAATCTATGGGGGTTCTTCTCCTTTGGGGTCACTTTCTCTTGGGAACAATTTGTGAGCCTCTGGGAAATTTACAGAGAAGCCCAATAAGATTCAGACTTGATGATGATCATGATAGTGGGCAGGAGGAATTAGAGGGGGAGCTGATTTTTATCACATGTTGACTGATTCATTCCTTCCACAAATCACCGAGTTCCGGTGGAAAAAGATGCGTTACCACCTAAGAAGCACGTGGGGCTTTCTACCCCCTGTCTCGGCCTCCACTCTTTCCATGACTCTGCAGAGATGACCTCTGGTGGTGGGGAAGGTTTGACAAAGCTCTTGAGGCAGCTGCAGTCTGACCAGCTTGCTAGTCACCACCCTCCCCACCCCCACGATGCTCACGCTAGCCCAGACCTGCAGGTGGCCTGTTTCCAGTGCAACAGTGACGTGTCCAGGCTGTCAGCCTCCAGCAAACTCAAGAATGAGTGGCAGCCACCTTCCTCTTTGACATGTCCAGGCACAAAGGACATCCTGGGGTGATGGCTTCATTCTTGTTGGATGTAAAGTAGCCCCTTTTCTGGGCAGGGATGCACATTTCGGTGCTAACCAACATCTTACGTCAGGTAAGGATAGGTGATACACGAAGACGTTACAAAGGGACCCAATCATGTTTCCAAGTCACCACTGTAGGCTTTTATAGCCAATTTGGATAGATGAGTGCCAGTGAACACTTCACACAACAAATACGTTTTTAAATTCTTTTCTTATCAAATTCATTACATTTATAAATGTTTCAAATTCCCATCAAAATGCAATTTAAAGGATCACCCCAAAACAGTCTTCTAAGACTGCTAGCTACTTTCTGAAAGTCTCATGCAAGGAAACATCACAGATTTTCCTATGAGAGACATACCAACCCTCAAAGGGGATTTTCTAAGGTTACCTCACTACACCCTGCCATGTGCTGAAGTTTTTTCTGGTTATTTTCCACCTTTGGAAGACACAAGGCTTACTTGGCATAAGTGGGACATTTGGACTGGTTAAAATTCAGACTCTGGAGGACCACCTGGGTGGCTCAGTTGGTGAAGCATCTTCCTTCAGCTCAGGTCTGATCCCAAGGTTCTGGGATTGAGCCCCACATCAGCTTCTTTGCTCAGCGGGGGTCTGCTTCTTCCTCTCCCTCTGCCCCTCCCCCACACTCATGTGCACACACACGCTCTCTCTCTTGCTCTTTCTCTCTCAAATAAATAAATAAAATCTTTTGGAGACAAACCATGAGAGACTGTAGACTCTGAGAAACAATCTGAGGGTTTTAGAGGGGAAGAGGGTGAGGGGATGGGTGTGCCTTGTGGTCAGTATTAAGGAGGACACGTATTGCATGGAGCACTGGGTGTTGGACATAAACAATGAATCTTGGAACACTGCATCAAAAACTAATGATATATTTTATAGTAACTAACATAACACAAAAAAATTTTTACTATATGAAAACAATTTTTAAAAATAAAAATAAATAAATAAATAAATAAATAACAGTCTACTTAAAAAAAAAAAAAAACTTAAAAAAAAAATCGGACTCTGTAGCCAGACTGGCTAAACTCAAATTCTAGTTCTGCCACGTAGTATGATTCTCTGAGCAAGTCACTTAACTTTCCTGTGCCTCAGTTTCCTTAGCTATAAAATGCAGATGATCAAAGCATTACCTTTTAGAGTGAGGTATAAATAAAACAATATATGTAAATTGCCTGGCACATTATAAGTACTATAGAAGGGCTTGCTTCATTATTAGTATTATCATCATCATCATCATCATTATTCACTTCATGGTAAGCACCAGGCATAGAGTGAACCAAGTAAGTATAGCCCCAGCTCTTACAGAAAGGGACAGACATTGCTTAAAAATTAAACCCATCATGGGGCACCTGGGGGGTCAGTTGGTTAAGCATCTGACTCTTGGTTTCAGCAAAGCTCATGATCTTAGGGTTATAGGATCAAGCCCCATGTTGGGCTCCCTACTCAGTGGGTAGTCTGCTTCTCTCCCTCGGCCCTTCTCCCTGCTCACATTCTTTATCTCTCTCTCAAATAAATAAATAAATCTTTTTAAAAAATTAAACCAGTCAGAATTTAATGTCGGCTTGTGTGTTAGGGGGGAAACCCACAGGGCACAGTGATAAGGACCAAGGTTCAGGGCTTTCAGGTAAAGCCTGTCAGGGGAGGCTTCTCCAAGGTACTGTCATGTGTAAGCTGAGCCTAGAGGCTGAGAGTAAGAAGACCAACCTCTGCTGTTACCATTAGGGGAGGCAGCATCCCACCTGTTCCCTTAATGATTACTATGGGTCAGGCTCTGTATTGATCTTCTCAGTTAAGTGTAAGCATATAGAATTAGCTCCATTTTATAGGGAATACTATTGAGACTCGGAGAGGTTAAGCAGCTTTCTCAAGGTCACACAGCTTACACATGGCAGAGCATTGACCACAGCACTCACCATAGCACATACCCTCCCTGATGTTCATCACCCAGACATTCACTTTCAGTCTTTCAGAAATACTTCCAGAAAACTCTCATCTACTGAAAATGTCCCTGAGCTTCACCCTTTTCTTGCTCTTGTAATCAATATGTTCCCTCTTATACTGCCTTGTAATGTCATTTCATTTGGACTTGGGGAAGAAGAGAAGGAAACAAACATACTTCATTCAGACTCTTGAATTTGAAGTCAGCCAACCTACACTCCAAATATGGTGGAAACCACATTCTACCGGCCTGGGACATGCAGATGCAATGAGAAGTAAGTCCTAAGTGGCTTCAGAACCTTTTTGTTTGGATGCAGGCAGAAAGGTAGGTTTAATTTAACCTGGGGTGGGGAGTTGAGAACCCATCTCTGGGGGGTTGACAGTTCACTTGAGATGTGATTGTTGGAATGTAGTTTTTGTAGACAAGGTCTTCTACTCTCAAAATTCCAACCATACATTGCTGTTCATAAGTGAGATCTAGTCATGGCCCTATTCACCTCTTTAAATAGTGACCAGCGGCTCACAACAGCTTAAACACGAAGCTGGGCAGCATCAGGGGTATCCAAGAAGCAGCAGTGAAGTTCATCTTCACTTCTCAGCTGAAGTATTTTCATCTGAGCTTCTGTTTGTTTTTATAAGACAACATATTATTATCAGCAAGAGCTGTCAGTGAGCTTGACACACGAAGATGACAGAAAACCTCACTCCCTCCAAATAGATCTATCACTGAGCCAGAGAGGACTCAGAGGCCTCAGGGCACATTTTGGGTGGGAGAGGAGTGTCACTTCACCTCCACGGTGCCTAAGCACACTCCAGTCCAACCCGGCCTACATCTCAAGCTACATTTAGACATATAGCTCTTGCATAATTTAATGAAGCTGAGACAGTCCAACACTCTTAATAGGCATCATTTATTTAAATTAAATATGGATTTTCCTTTCTTGTTGTCAAAAGATCTTTGGATGTTTTCTTCTAACAGCAGAAATATCAACATCTAGAATCAGAAGATTCTTGGTCCAAAAGATTTTCTAAAACAGCTCTAAAAATGAAATTCATTTGTCAGGACTTTTTAAAAAGAGATGTATGGCTGGGTGAACAGTTGTCCCAGACAAGAGCAAGAGTGATCCTAGTGTTCAGGGATATTCTGGAAATGTTTTCACTTCTGCTCCTTCATTCATTCTTCCTTTTGGTTCTCTCTTCTCTTCTCTCTCTCTCTCTCTCTCTCTCTCACACACACACACACACATACACACACACACACACACAAACACACACACATCCTTTACTCTCCAAAGCTACTTACTTTGTCTTCCTACAGTTAACTTTCTATCAATAAATGTAAGTATAAGCATAATCTTATCAATAAGTATAAGTATAACCTTACCAATAATCACCCCCACTCCCTTCCACTTCCTATCTACAAGGCTATTTCATAGATAAGCTATCATCTCTACTTTGAAGCAAGAAAGCTTTTCACTGTACATGCTTTTAATATTTCATGAGTGCTGAATGAATGAACACATTTATATAATAACATATGTGTATACACACACACACATATATGATGTTTTATGTGTGTGTGAAATCTAGTTCCCACCACTTATTTGGAAAATTCAGTCTTACAGATGTTAGTGACATTATGTCCTTATCTATGACAATAAGTTAAAAAATCTTGCTTTCCACATTTTATATTTAACATACATCTTGGTGAATCATAAAATAAAACCCAGTTAGGAGAAGGAGGTAGATGAGCGCAAAGAGAGTCTCTAAAAGTTATCGACTAGTGAGGCTATGCACATTTGATGCTTGAGAGCCAAATTAATGATTTGTCTTATTAATACTTCAAATGAAAATAGCAGACATCTGTAAAGGATTTCCACCTTGTTTTTATTAATTTTTTAACTTAGAATTTTACTTACTTTTTTGTAGATAATTTTAAAAATTCATTTAATTTAACTTTTTCAGTTTCACCTTGTTTTTAAATATTTCCTGTGTATAGGGGTGCCTGGGTGGCTTAGTTGGTTAAATGTCAGACTCTTGATTTTAGCACAGGTCATGACCTCAGGGTCATGAGATGGGGCCTTCCTCTGGTCTCCCCATTCAGCACAGAGTCTGCTTGTCCCTTCCGCTCTGCCCCTCCCCCGACTCTCAGGCATGGGTGTGTGTTCTCTCTCTCAAACAAATAAATCTTTAAAAGTATATATTTCCTGTGTATAAACATGAATGCCAAATATGAGAGGGTAGTCCGGTCTTCAGGTTCATTTTTATCTCCTCCTGACCCACCCCATCCCCAACTTAATTTACTATGTAAAACTTAGAACTCAGAATTCAACCCCTTTCTGGCAATGTTGCTACACATTTAAAATATTTCATAAGAAAAGTTGGGCTTATATGTCTGCTATTCCTTATTTTTTGTCCTGATGGTCCCTTGTCCATTGGGTAACTGTAGTGTGTACTGAATTCCCAAGAAACTCATTTTTGGAGGCTGCCTTTCCCTGATGATGGAAATTGAAAGACAAAGCGAGACAGAGAAGATTGAAAGCCCCACAGCAGTCCATCAATAATAGGGGTGAATCCCTCAGAGGCAACAAGGGGATCGATGAACACAGGACTCTAATAGCTAGAAAGCATCTCGTTTGTTTCCCCCAAAGACTTCAGCATCTGCCAAAACATCTGACTCCAAAAGCCACCCCCGAGGAGAGCCAGATTGAGAGAGAGGTGCCTGGATAGGAGTCTGGGATGTGGACTTTCCCGTCCCCTCCAAGCCTATGGTGTCCGGCAGAGGATCTCTTTCCCACTGCCGACTACAGCTAGTGGAATGTTTAAGGATCTCCAGTCAGTACCTTGTTGCATCCAAACTGCTCGTTCCTGAGCAGATGACCAGACCCTAAGGGAACAACTGGAGAGTCCCATGTCATGAGTGTGATAGTGGTGGCACAAGCACACTAGGAACCTGGAGAAGCAATTGTATCATATTGGAAAAGACACTTTCGAGGCACCTGGGTGGCTCCGCCATCGTTGAGAATCTGCCTTCAGTTCAGGTCATGATCCCAGGGTCCTGGGATCACGCCCTGCAACAGGCTCTCTGCTTGGTGGGAAGCCTGCTTCTCCCTCTCCCATTCCCCCTGCTTGTGTTCCTGCTCTCACTGTGTCTCTTCCTGTCAAATGAATAAATAAAATCTTTGAAAGAAAAAAAAAAGAAAGAAAAGACACTTTCATAATCATGGAAGCCCACTTCCTGCTTTGTTTCTGGTGGACACTATATATATATATATATGTATATATATATATATATATATTTTTTTTTTTCAGTGCATACAAGCCAGACAGGCTACATTGTAGCCTCTCTCCAATAAATGTCCCAGTTGTTTGGAGTAGAAATGGTTTAGATTAGCAACCGGGCACTCTGACAAAGGTCCAGAGGGGTTAGGGGACTTGCCAGCACCATTAGCATTTTTTTCTTCTTTTTCCAGCAGCACTAAAATATGTTTGCACAAAACAGAGGGAGATGAAAAACTACTGGCAGCCAGTACCTCTTAAAAGAAAAAAAATGTTTTACTTCTCTGGCAAACATACCAATTAAATAATGCTGTGTTGTGACAGATTACTGAGCAATTAATGCCTAATTGAGCATCATGCAAGACGCTTCTGTGAAAACGACTTTGCTGGAGCTGGAGTGGCCACGCCTCATAGCAAAACAAACCTACTGCAAACTTCCTGCAAAATACCCTTTGCACTGAGGAGCCCAGAAACCAAAGAAAACATTTCTACTTTGAATCCCTGAGAGTTACACTGGAAGGATTAGCTTGACAGAAAGATCCCGACATTGAAAATCCTACTGGGGATTTCATACTTTCCTCATTTGTAAGCAAAATCCATTTGCTGTGAGATATTTTTAGTGCAAGCATCCTCTGTTGTCCTATTCTCTTACAGTACACCATTAGATCTTGAAGCCATTCCAAGCAGGTCACATGATTTCTAAGCATCTCTTTGGTTCCCTCCTAAGTGACTAGTCTCACAGGAATCAGGGAATACTAGACTCTTAACTACCTTAAGACCTCAAAGTCCTTCCTGAAGCCTTGAATTCTTACTGTGAAGATGCTTTACAACTGCCTTTTCTAAGAGGTCAGCTTGGCAGAACTCACCAAGTGACTTCAGTGATAAAGATATTTTCAGCCCCACAAGCCGCCTATGTAAATATAAAAATGTATTAGGCTGCAGAACTGTGTGTGTGGGAACAGAACAACCATACTATTGAAAGGGACTCACAGGGGTAACTCTGGTGTCACTCACGTGGGCTTGGTTAATGTGTGCATGCTTTTGGTAAGTCGTTCTGATTCGGCGGGCTCGGCATCTCGGATGAGCCAATTTCCTTTCTGGAACTTAGGAGCTACGAAAAGTAAAACCCCCATCACTTTGTGAGGTGTCTAACAAAATTTCCTTGCAGAAGTGCTTACAGTTAAAAAGAAAACAATCCTTTTCACTCTTTATGGGACCCCCCCCATTTGCCTTGGGAAATTGTCCATGTGGAGCTAGGTTTTCAGTTGCTTAGTCTGAAAAAGAGTGATTTGAGTGTCTGAGGGGAAAAGATATATTTATTCAGATCTCTGAAACTGGAATCGGAGAGAATCATTGTAATGAACAGGAAACATGTTCTTGAAATGAATTGAGAAATAACTCTCCGGGCGAAATGCTCTAATATTCCTGAGCGTGTTCCGTTTCAGTGGATCAAATCTTTCCCATCTCTGCATCCAAGCTATTTGGCGGTGATCAGATGATCAGAGCTCAAGGAAGTGATTGGAGAGTGAGCTGGCTGCAGCTGCAATGTAGGCTGTTTTCAGGGACAAGGAGCCACTGTTTCTCAAACATAGCATCAACATAGAAGTTATTTTGTGGCTCCAAGATGCAGCAATGGGCTGCTCTGCCAGCATTGTTCTGCTTCAAGCTTTCCGCTCTGTGGTCCAGAGGAGCTGTCCACATATTTGTAGACGACGCCAAGAGGAACCATCCCACGAAATTTTGCCTCTGGAAAGTGACGATGAAATGAGTAGACCCAGAACCCTCATCATCATGGTATGGTATTTGTGGCAAAGCAGCCTTAGTGGATGGAACTGTTATTATAGAGATGAGGTTGCAATTTAGGGTTTGGGGTGTTCAACTTGAGATAAAGAAATGTGGGACCCAGAGTTTACTACTGTGCTTTACAATGTGGGGGAAACCTTTAAAACTACTTCCATCATTCAGAGCGGATTAGCCTTCTCTTAGATCTGTCATGAAAGGTGCAATTTATCGGTCTATTAGAAATTCTCTTCTGCCTCACATTCTGTGTGCTGTTATTTGCTTCTGTGCAGAGAGAAAAAGAAAACTTGGGGAGTTTGGTCTCAGTGGATTTTATTTTGTGTCTCTAATTTGAAAGAAGAGCCCCAAACATAATTTTTGATCACATGCAACCAATCCAGTTGTATAGGTGTCAGGAGCTAAATGGCTTAACTTCCAGGTATTTGGAACTTTCATCTCTGACCCGGCGATGGGAATGCCTTTAAAAATGCTTAAGTTAGGCAAAAATCAGAATAAAGTTTTAGAGAATTTTGTGGAATGCATGGTGTTTAAATTAGAAGGCTGTCTCTTGCCATTTGTCAAATAACATTAACATTTCTGTCTGTGCTTTGCTTATACAAGACAATGTTACTCCCTCTTTGTGCACCTATTTTATCAGCAAGAAAAAAGTAGAGGGTAGCGTCTTTTCTTACTTGGGTTCAGGGAGAGATCTGCTTAGTCACTGGAATCGCATGTTTGGATGGAGGTGGTGTGCTAATGTTTCAAAAATTGGGGAGACGTTGCATGGTTTCAGCACAATCGACTTTTTCCTCTTAGATTTCAGCGTTTATCTATCAAGGATGTAGTAAATAATGAATGGAAAGTACCTGTTACACTAAAAGTTTTTAAATGAAAGTCATTTGATTTGGGCTGCGCCTCTCGGAGTGACAGAATACTAACCTATACCATTCTGTGGCAGCTTCTCCAACAAATCACTATTTGATTTTCAAAAGGCAGTACTATTCTTGAACTATTGGGCTATGATTTTCTCTAGGAGGAAATACTATGTGGGAATAATGTCATACTTATTAGTCCCATAAGTTTTTTACAAATTAAGTTTAAAAGAATTTGAGATTCTTGCCCGCAAGTTTAACTCTTACTAATGACAGTAACATTCTATAGTTATGTGTATTGCTTATGCATCGCAATCATTAAACTTCCTACCCCTCCCAGTTTTACCACTTAAGCTATAAAATTTGGCAGGTAGAAATTTCTTTTAAAGATTTTATTTATTTATTTGACAGACAGAGATCACAATAGGCAGAGGGGCAGACAGAGAGAGAGGGGGAAGCAGACAACCTGCCGAACAGAGAGCCCGATGCGGGACTCGATCCCAAGACCCTGAGATCATGACCCGAGCCGAAGGCAGCGGCTCAACCCACCGAGCCACCCAGGTGCCCCTGGCAGGTAGAAATTTGAGAAAAAAAAATATAACAATGCCTTATTTTTTCAAGGATCCCTTTAATTTATATAAGTTTATGGACATTAAATAGAATGAGGATCAATTTACTGGTAAAGGAAATGGCTTCAGAAAGATTGAATATCTTATTCACATCACACAGCTACTAAATGCTACACCCTCAAGTCACACTTAGATCAAGGATTACAAAAGGCAGTATAATTTCCACTCTGTTCATATCTCTAAGGAAATAAGGACATAACTGAATTTTTATGAGAAGTCTGATGGAAATCTCTGACACCTCAGAGTAAAATATGCTCATACAGAATCATTGTGCATCTTAAGAGCTTCCTCTGGGCCTCTCTAAATTAATGCATTCAACAGCTATTAATTGGTGACCCACTATGCACCAGCCACTGTTCTAGGCATTTGGAATCCACCCATGAACAAAACCACCAAAGACCCCTGTCCTGAGTTGCAAAATTTTACGTTGACAGTACATTTCCCAAATGTTGTTGCTATGGAAATGCCATATTAGCATTGTGATGTTTAGTGTACAAATTTAAATCAATGAAATTATTCCTTATCTTCTAAGATAGCAGTTCAAAAACTTTAATGTGCTTTAAAATCACCTAGAATTCTTATGTATGAACAAATCCTTGGGCTTCTGGACCCAGAGACTCTATATACGAAGGTGTGGAGTTCAGCCTGGACATCTGCATTCTTAGCAAACACCTCCAAGCACTTCTTTTTTTTTTTTTTAAGATTATTTTATTTGCCAGAGAGAGAGAGGAGGAAGCAGGCTTTCCACCAAACAGAGAGCCCTATGCAGGACTTGATCCCAGGACCCTGAGATCATGACCTGAGCCGAAGGCAGAGGCTTAACCCACTGAGCCACCCAGGCGCCCCCTCCAAGCACTTCTGATGGAGGAGCCCCATGGATGACATCCAGAGAACCATGGCTCTGGAAACTGATAATCTGCACTCTTCACCTCCTGTCCTTCTTTATACTGATAAGCTAATCATCTTCTTACTCTGGCTCTAAGCTTCTGAACAAACTGATTTTTTTTTCTGTTTCATTTTTGTGTCACCCGTTAGACACCAAATTTCTATGTTGCATGTGCGTTTGCGTGTGACGTGTGTGAGGGGTGGGTGGGGAGAGGGAGGGAGGATGAGAGAGAGAGTACAGACTTGGGAGCCAGAGCCTCTAGGTTGGAATCTTGGCTTCATCACTTATCAGCTATGTGAGCTTCCCCACATTATTTAACATTTCTCTTTTTCTCATCTGTAAGATGGAGGTAACAGTCCCATCAACCCAGAGCTGGTTTGAGGGTTTAATGAAGTAAAATATATGTTAAATGTTTAGAATCAGGTCTAGATATATTAGTTAAGATGTTCGTTAAGGGAGATAATTCAATAACTAAAAAAGTGACATTTGGGGAAGGACCCAAAGTAGGTAAGGAAGTGAATCATGCCACTGTCTGTGGGAAAATGTCTAAAGCAGAAGGACAAGCCAGGATGGAAGTTGCTAATCTGGGAAGACACTAAGGGTGTCTGGGGCACAGTGAAGAGGCCAGTGGGGCCAAGCAAGCCAAAGAGAGGTAGTAGAAGGTGAGTCATTGAGGTAATGGGGGACAGATCATGAAGGCCATCATGAAGACTTGGAGGGAGCTTTCCCAAGAGTGAGAAGGGAAGCCATTGGAGGGAGGTAGCCCAGAAACAAAGACCCTGGGCCAGAATGTCAGGACTTGAGCCCTGTCTGTCCGACGTGCCAGCTGTGTGATCTTGACAAATGACTTGCCCTCCCTGTGACTTTGTTTCTCCACTGATAAAACACAGAGAGTAATAGTCTGTACAGTGTAAAGTTCTTGTGAGAATTCAGTAATACTTGCAAAGAGCTTAGATCCGTGTCTGGTAGGTTGTAAGTGCTCTCTGATCTGAAAGCCTGTTCATCTGGATGTCCTTGATTGGGAGGGTGACAGGATCTATTTTTGCAGAGGGTCCAGGGTTGAACTAGGGTCACCATTAATCCTGAAGCTATCACGTGATCCCAGCAGAGGCCTGAATGGTAGTTGTTGAGGTTGCGAGATGTGGTTGGAGTCAAATACATTTCAAAAGTAGGGCCAATAGGGTTTGTTTACAAATTCAACAGAAAGTGTGAGAAAGAGAGAGGACTCAGGGATGAATGTGGTATTTTGGTTCGGGTTTAGGTTTGTTTGTTTTTTGGCCTTAACCACCAGAGGACTGAGTTGCCTTTCAGATGGGGAAGACTGCAGGAGAAGATTTGGCGAGAGAATTTAAGTTCACTGTAAGACATGTTAAGTTTGAAATGTCCGTCCATATAATGTCCTTATATGGAGATTTCAGATAAAAAATTGGGTATACAAGTCTGAGTTCCAAGGCACAGTCTACAGAGGAGATATAATGTCTGACACAACATAAATACCAATTAAATAATTGATGAATGAATAAATGATCTCTTTTCTAGTTTTCTGTAATACTTACAGTGTGTATTTGCAGTTAATCGTATCTTGAGCTATTCATTGAACTCTTAATTACTTATTTTTATATAGTATTCATGTATTTTTCTTATCTCACAGGTAGACAGCAAACCTCATATAGGTAGGAGCTAGGTCTGCTTTATGCCTCAGTGGTGCCCAGCTCAATTCATTTTATAGACTAAAAACTGAATATAAGGATTGTTGATTCTTTGAAATTTTTAAGTAATTGATATCAAAAGCTCCATTGATAAAGCTGTCTACTTAACTCTTCATTGAAATGTCCAGAAGTAAGTTAAGGATGGAGAAAGCTACTACAATAAATAAATAAATACAAAGTTGTGAGTGTGGATACTCTTGGGAAGGCTTTGGCACTCGAGATGTTCATTATACAAAAGAATCTCACTCCTTTAGTCCAGGTTCTGAATTCATACAGAGATAAGTTTTCGGCTGGCATTGACTGTAGTTTGGCTGTGTGGTCCAAAGTGGAAAGGGAATGCCTTGGGAGGCATCAAAATAAACTATTGTAGGTCTTTTGCATTTACAAGGAATGCATTAATCCTAACCTCTGAGACTATTAAAATGGTCTATTAAAACGCAATCAAGTTTAACTGGGGAAAAAAAGAAGAAATTCTTTCAAAGCTGATGTATCTCTCACTCAAAATTTTTTGCTCTGATGGGAGAAGTAACAAATCTTTTTGTCAATTATTTTTTAACTTCCTTTATATTTCATTTCATTAAAGGTCTCAGACACTAATGAAGTTGATGTAGATCTGCTGTTTCTTAGGCAGTTGGCCTCCATTTTAAGTCCTGTTCCCCTATTCCCCACTCTGCCCCCCCTCTCTTGCAAAAGAGTAACTATCTGTTCACATACTGGAGGGTAGACTTGACACCAGAGGAGGAGGGCAGGAAGCTAGTGCCAGGCAGGCTGCTGGTCTCTCTCTCTCTCTCTGCCTGTATAACCAGCTCCTACACACAAGACTCGAGGTCTCAACTTAAAAGTCAAAGACTTTTAAAATCCATGAGAATTTTAAGTAGTAGAAACCATTACACATAAATTTGGGAACGCCAAAGATCTAGTGTATAGAGCAAGTCAGACATGGCTTTATTTTTAATGTTAGTTAAAGACAGGGGGAATCACTTAGCCTAAACTTGTGGTGAGTCAAAGAGGCAAAGAGGTGAAATCTCTTCTGTGAGCCAAGGATGTTCACTTATATGATAAACACTTCAGAGCCAGGGAATTTCAGTTACTGCCCAGAGATCTGCATTACCAGTCATTAGTTGGTGCTCTGGAATGCCAGGTCCAGGGCCCTGATCAGCTACGGTGCCTGGGTCAGATCCTGCCCTCAGTCTGTTTTTGTATGGCTTGTGAACTCAGAATGCTTCACAGTTGTAAAATTTTATAAAACAGAAAAGAAAGAGGACTATGCAAGAGAGACCGTAAGTGGCTCCAAAAGGCTGAAGTAGTTACCCTCTACAGAAAAAGTTTTCTCTGGTGGATGATGTGGGTTCCGCCAGAAAGGAAACTCACTGGTTTGTATCTTTGATTTGCAGTATATTTGCTCTTCTGCCTAACTACATACAAAAGAACTCAGGCTTTTCCTGGGCACTTTCCATTCCTCCAAATGTCTGAAAACTGCTGTGATTCAATGATGAATTCGAGATTTAGACTCAGAAGGCCTGTGTCAGCCTTAAGTCTCTCTGGATGTGTTGATTCATTGAGCTAGATTTGTTAAATGGAGGATACTATCTATCCTGTCTGTTGGAAGAACTGGAATGTTTATTTTTATGGAATCATTTTGTAAGCTAGTGAGTGTTATGTCAAAGCCAGAGGCTTATAGGTAGACTGGCTAACTTAGAGCACCAGAGATCCACTCTGGTTTGGTGTGCTGATGAGAGATCTTTATCTTCTGGGTGACCATTTTAAATCAGGGTTTTACTGGGGAGCCTGGATGGCTCAGTTGGTTAAGTCTCCCATTCTTGCTTTTGTCTCACATGTCATGAGATGGAGCCCCGCATCAGGTTCCATGCTCAGTTTGTAGTCTGCTTAAGATTCTCTCTCTCCCTCTACCTCTGACCCTCCCACTCGTGTGTGCTCTCTCTCTCTCTCAAATCAGTCAGTCAGCGTTTTACCTTATTTGTTCCATACCTATCCCAAAAGGGTGGTACATTGGTTAGAAGAGCATGGGTGGGTATGGCCAGAAGAGACACATCAGTGAAGGTCCTATGAATAAAGAACCAGAGAGAAATATACTCTGGGAATTATTTCCAAGGAAATAAAATGATCTCTTTTCTTATTCTATAATAAATATACTAGTTTAATAAAACTTTATTACTGAAGGGATTTCAATGTTTGCCCAGTGTCATCTTTTTGAAAAAAAAATATGTGAAGAAGAAACAGCTTCCAAACACTTTTTAAATCTTGAATTAATGTTCTGATTTCATTTCAGTGGGGTTGAATCTTGAGTCTACTAATATAAGAGTCCCTGGGGAAAGGAAGCTTGTGAGATGAGTGTGATTTTAAAAGGTCTGCATGGATGGTGTAATGTGGATCTTAAAAGCACAGAGAATCTTTAGCAGTTATTTTTCTTTGTGACCTAGTTTTGAGTTGAATTTCAAAGGCGCAGAAGATGGACAAATGAATTGAATGGCTTCTCCATGGGTATAAGAATTAATTAAATGTGATCAGAGGCTTACCAATTAGCAACACGAATCTTTGAGGCCAAGGCTTTACTAAATTCAGATTACATCTGGTATCAGCTCATCCAAAGGATCTTGCATCTTTCTAGTTCCCTGAATGTGATGCAAATTTAGAAATAATAAGGAACAAAGAAAAAATGTATGGGATCTAAAAAAGTATGTTTAAAATTTAAAGGCACCACAATGGCAAAGAAAAGCAGGAAAGCAGGTGTGGTGGGGTATGCAAAAACTTTCACCAAAACACAATTAGCAAATTTGACCATAAAGAGATAGGTATAAATATATATTAAAAATATAGAGAACATTATACTCTTAGTGGCTCTGAGTGCTTTCGGAGAGGCCATACCTTGAAGATTAAAAAGAGTGTATTACCAGGGAGGAATATATATGCATATGACTAGAAAAAGCATAGACTCAACAAATCAGCAGTCATAAAAAGTCCCTTAACTTTGAAAAGTAATCAAATATATAGAAGCCTGGTTATACTTGTTTTTGTTTGTTTCTTTGCTCTCCAGAAGAGTACATTTAAAGCTTATCCCCAAGTACCAGGCTTTGATATAATGAAATCTTGTGAACACTGAATAATACAGTTAAGGACAAAATGCACCTTTTGGCAAACTGATGATGAATACAGCATTTTCCCATGCTTCAGCAAATTTCTTCTGGATCATTGTTGTAGTCTCTCAAATTTTATTTCCACGGAGCTGATTTTTTTTACTTAAGTAGGGGCAAAAGTTTAGGATTTTGAAGTTCATTTCCAATAATCTACTTTATCCTGCTGAAATGTATTTCATTCTTTATCCATGTTCAACAAATTCAATATGCTCAAGTGAATTCATCATGGTTACATGGCCTAAACATCAAAAATTCAGTAGACAACTGAGCGACAGCTGGCCCTTATGTCTGACAGGAGTGAATAGCAGCAGACAGCCGCTGCTCTGCTCTCATGGAGCTTACAGTTTGCTGGCAGAGACAGAAAGGACTGGAACAAATGTTAAACTGTAACCATAATAAGTGTTTCACATGAAAGTTGGGTTCTACCTTCACTTTTATCTTTTGAGCATCCGACCTCATCAGCACAGTCAAGGAAGGTTTCCCATAAGAAGTGGCAATGGATCTGGAGCTTGAGGAGTAAATAGATGCTAAGAAGAGAGAGAGGATGCCATGTGTAACCTTGACTTTATTTACTTGCCAAGGGTTAAAAGCCAAACAACATTTGCTTTTTGTGTGATCTCTGGATTAATTATTTAAATTCTCTATGCCTGGGATGCCTAGGTGGTTCAGTTGGTTAAGTGTCTGCCTTCAGCTCAGGTCATGATCCCAGGGTCATGGGATCAAATCCTGCCCCAGGATCCTTGCTCAATGAGGAGCATGCTTCTCCTTCTCCCTCTGACTGCCAGTTTCCCTGCTTGTGCTCTCTCTCTCTAACAAATAAATAAAATCTTTTGAAAAAATAAATTCTCTATGCCTTGGCTTTTCATAAAATGGGAACAAAGAGGGTACCTATCTCTGTCAGTTTCCTATTCCTGCTGTAACAAATTACCACAAACTTAGTAGCTCAAAGCAACACACATTCACATCTTACAGTGCTGGAAGTCAGAAATACAGAATGGGTCTCATAGGGCTGAAATTGGCAGGGTTGCATGCCTTTCTGGAGACTCTAGGGGAGAATCTGTTTGGGGTTTTATTGTTTATGGTTTTTTGCCTTTTGTTTTTTGGCCCTATTCCATCTTCAAAGCTAGCAACAGCATGGTATCTTCAGACATCTCTCTCACTCTGAGCCCAGACTCTCCTACCTTCCTCTTCCACTTCCAAAGGATCCCAGAATTACATTGGACCCATCTGGACAATCCAGTATATTCTGTCCATCTCAAAGCCAGCTGATTAGCACCCTTAATTCCATCTGCAGCCTCACTTCCCTCCTTGCCATGTAAATAACAAATTCCTAGATTCTGGGGCTTTGGACATGGACACCCTTGGTGGTTGGGGGAGGGGTGTTGTTATTCTGCCTATCATAGTATTTCATAGGATTATTTTAAGAATCCCATGAATGAATATAAGTAAAAGACCTGTAATAGCTCCTGGAAACTTGTAAGGAGTCACCTTTTTAGCTGTTATGATTTCCTTTATTGTCTTGTCGAAACAAAGAAAAGTTCACAAATGAAATATACTCCAAGGAGTTATTTTAGGAAAAAGAATTAAACTGCTTGAAGGAAACCTAATTTGTGCTTCATGGAATGTAGGGAAATAGAAATTTAAAGTTCGTTTATTTCCTGGAGCACTGCGATACTTTTTTTTTTTTTTTAAGATTTTATTTATTTGACAGAGAGAGATCACGAGTAGGCACAGAAAGAGAGAGAGAGGAGGAAGCAGGCTCCCTGCCAAGCAGAGAGCCCGATGTGGGACTCGATCCCAGAACTCTGAGATCATGACCTGAGCTGAAGGCAGAGGCTTAATCCACTGAGCCACCCAGGTGCCCGAGCACTGCGATACTTACTGAATAGACTATTCACACAACTAGATGGTTGAAGAATGTTTGTGTGTGTTGAGATTTTCTTCTGTGTTATCCACCAACTGCTACTCTTCTGACATTTAACTTTGAGTTTTTTCTTGTTTCCCCTTTCATCATTTATAAAGGAATATTGCATCTTTCCCATTCTCCAAATTATGCCACATTTAAAAATGATAAGGAACAAAAAATATATACATGATCTTAAAAGAAATTACTAGAATTTAAAACCACTACAATAATAAAGAAAAGAGGAACGTGAGGTGTTACTGACAGAGTAAGAAACTGATTTTACGTTCAGTAGAGAGATTTGATATTATTAACTTAAAGATGCAGAAACCTGTATCCTCTGTCAATTTTTTTCTTTCAAGATTTTATTTAAATTCAAGTTAGTTCACGTCTAGTGTAGTATTAGTTTTCTTATTTGTCATTTTAAAGTTATTTCAACATTTTTAAATGTCAGTAGATTTTCTGTTGCAGATTTATAACAGGTAAAAAACTTAATAATTCCAAGTTATGGAAGCTCAATTCTTCTAGAAATAGATGCTCAGGGAAAGGTTTGATGAATAAATGAATGAATGCATGTACACCATATCTTACGGGTCATAAAGCTTACAAAATAGAAATCTAGCAAGTGAAAACAAAATATGGATTTATTTGGTAAGTTATCAGCAACCCTATCATTGATACCTCTGTGTTATCAGTGGCCTTCTTTGTTTTCATGCACTTGAGGGGAACAGATTGACTATCCCACAGAATATCATCAAATTCTCCTTTTTATGTCAGAGGAAGTTGGAATGGAAATAGTGTTCACAAAATAATAGCTCTTTAGTGAGTACTTCCAGCTCTTTGTCAGACAATTCACTAAGAACTTCGCACAGTTACCTTTTCTTGTTGCCACAACAACCAATGGAGGAAATTGTTTTTATTCTTGTATCATTGAAGAAGATATTAAAGTGTGGCTTTGTACAACTGAAATATAATGCAAGAGACATAATATAAAAATTCCTATGAGCTGTATTTTTTTTAAAATTTTAATGAAATTAATAATACATTTTATTTAACAATGTCCAGACTATTATTATTTTAACATATAGTCCATTTAAAATTATCAATGAGATATTTTATATGTTTCTATGGTAAGTCTTCAAAATTCAGTATGTACTATTGATTATAACACATTTCGATTTGGAGACTAAATATCCCAAGTACTTGTTCAGTATTTAGATTTCATAAAGTTTACTAGTTGAAAGAGTAAATTCACATATCTCAGTTATTTCAAAGCTAGTTGGACATTTTCAAATGACTAGATAGAGAGTAGCAGTTCTTAGAGTTTAATCAAAATTAATTAAAATTAACTATCATGAAAAATTCACTTCCTCAATCACACTAACCACAATTCAAGCACCCAGCAGCCTCCTATGGCTGTGGCTGCTGCCTCATACAGTGCGTGTAGAGCAATTACTGACCTTGCCCAAGGTCACCCATTCAGTAAGGACTTTAACTGGGATTTGAACCAGAGTCATTGCCTGTACCCATTATACCACCTGCCTCTCTTAAAACACCAGAGTGATGAGTGGTGCGCGATTCTGCCTGCCTTTATCAGTGTATGCTTTATTGCCTCTGCATGGGTGTTTGTCTCTTTGATTAAAACAAAACTAAACTACACAAAATAAATCATTTAATTTCTTTAAAGCATGTAGGGAGGGGCAGTGGAAACAAAAATATCCACTAATAAGAAGATTTGAGGTAAATTAAAAATGTATGTGCATAAATGTCATCCCTATCAAATTGGCAAATGAGTCAAACAGACAAAAACACAAAAAATAAAAGTGAAAAGACTACCCAGGCTAGAGATGAAGTCAGGGACCAGCCCAGTGTGGCTCCTGTCAAACCTATAACTTCCCTGCAGCCCAGGCATGCCCACTTCTTCATCCCCACCCTCCTCTCCTCTCCAGCAGCCTAGACTTGCTCTCCTTTCCCACTGGACCTGCCTGCCCTCCTGGCTCTGTTGACTCAGGTCTGAGATCATGTGCCTGGACATCCTTCTGCTCAGTGTCCAATATTGCAAACTGTTTGGGTCTTTTCTTAAAAATCCAGGGTTTTCCATATAGATTATACAGAGAAATGAAATATTAGGAATTGGCGATCATAGAATTTTCGCCTCACTTGAAAGGTGGAAGTCGGGGCGAAAGAGGCAAGTTGACATCTGTGATTTGTATAAGACATGGTGGTAGAACAAGGACATTGCCTGGGTCTCAAAAGGAGAGACACACACTCTTTTTAACTACATATTATTCCATCCTCATAATCCAAAGACGATGTAGTTCCAGAGTATATGCGCAATTTCAGCTAAAACCACGTATATGCTGACTGCAAAATACTAACATCAGTAATGGAGCCAATCTTATCCAGTTTCTGCTTTTTTTTTCTGATTGTTTTAGAGGAATAAATCTCTGCAGGGATGAAACAATTCTGCCATTCTATAAATAAGGGATTCTTGCTCTAAACTAGTCTCTCAATCTTTCTTTAAAAATTAAATACAACGAGAAGGAGTTCCAGTTAATCTGTAGAGTTAAAAATAAAATAGGCAAATCACTTTCTTGTAATCTCTTTAGATTAAAGAGTTTACAGAGTTCTCTGTGGGGAACCGAACTATATTTCTGACTCCCAAATGCTATGCTGTAACAGAAACAGAATTGTTAACCTGGGCTTCGGTGTCAGACTTGTGTCATTTGAAAAATTTGGGACTATGGGAGAATTCCTTGCATTCTTTGAAATTCAGTGGCCTGCCCTGTAGCATGGTAATGGATCCTCACAGGGCTGTTGACCTAAACTAATAGTAAGGAAAAGCAGGCAGCGTAATGCTCACTACACTGAGGCACTGTGCCTCTTTCTCATGTGTAAAATGAGCAAAATACCTACTGCCCACCTGCCTCATAGAAATTAATGACTTCTTTACATGAAAACATGCCCTATTTATTAAGGAGACGTTTTGGTATGCATGACGGTTCTTCACTTCTCTACCCGATAAGGAAGTTAGTATATTAAGAAACTCATCAAGTAAAAAAAAAAAAAAAAAAAAAGTTATTCAGAAAGGGGACTCAGTGAAAAAAGCCTGTGAACCAAGACATTCTCCAAATGAAAGCTCCTGGAGGAAATCAGTGAACCAAAATGCAGAGATGGGGATCAAGGACAAAGAGAGATGTAAGCGAGGAAGGGGCTCACTGAGCAGGGAGAGAAATGAAGTGTGAAATGCGTTTTTTTTCCGCTTTCAAATAGAAGTAGCACTGGGTTGTTAAGAGGTCTTTTTGTAAGGACTGCTTTAAAATGAGTCTGCTTTTGTACTCTAAAACAAGGGGGCATTCCCATCTGTGTCACTTTCGTACTCTAATTTTTATTTCCTTAAATCTCTCTGTTCTTCCTAGGTGCCATATTTTGTCCCATTTTTGCCCACACTGTTGTGGGCAAAGAATGTTGAAAAAGAATGCTGATGGGTTTTGAGTTAAAGATGGTATATAACCATGATGTTCTCTGAGCTCTGAGATTATTGAATAGAGAGTGGCAGGTCTATAACTGAGGGAACTGGGGCGGAATCATCCTCAGGGTCTGACATCCTCAGGCAGGGGAGGCTTTTGTTGGGACAGACAGGCAAATGAACCAATGAACATTTCTATAAATGTTGTCTTGACCAACAGCCCTGAGACTCATTTGCAAAGAAGTGGGGAAGAGAGAGTCTGATCCCAAGTATGTCTTTTTGGGCACAGCTAACACGAAAAGATATTACAAACTGAGCATGGATTAATCACAAAATACTAAACACCTTTGGGATCACCTAAACTATCTTTCAGGTGCTTTTCCGACCTCTTATTGAGGAAAATATATTTCACTACAGATGTGTTTAAAATTACTGAAAAAAATCATCAAGACTTTAGATGACTTCTTCGAAGATGGAAGGATTGAAAGGAGAAATAGGATTGTGGAGATTTTCACTATCTAAATTAAAAAGTACCAGAAGAAGCCTCTGCCCTCAGTGTGGGAAAACTGCTACTTCTTCAGACAACTGCTCATTGAGAAAACCCTCTGGGGAGAGCAGAGAACACAATCTCAAACCGAGACCAGGAGAACTAAAGAAATGGCAGCTGGAGAGTTTTGTACTGGGGTTCTGCTGAAGACACTGGGCCTCCCTGCAGACTTTACCGCCTGCATTTGGCAAGCCCTACTTTCATTTTACCCTCCCAACCTTCTAGCTCAGTATGATTGAGGTTTGTGTGGGTAGATCTGGAGGTACATGTGTGTCTCTGGCTCCGTTTGTTCTGCAGTCAAAGGAACTTTGTAACCTTGTGTTGCATTTAAACACAGGGAGCCATTGTAACCATACAAGCATAGTTCATGATTACATGGATGCATGCCTTATTGGCATGAAGTTGGGTATAGACTCAGCTAGGATATTATCCATTAGCCTGGAATCAAAGTTTTAAATGGAGCCCTGTGTGTATGGAAAAAGTAATCTATTATCTTAATTAGCCACCCAGCACTGAATCTGTTATTTTACTTAGAACCTTGTGAGGATAAAGCTCGTGAGGACAAAATTTTTGTGGTAAAATTCCTAAATCTTGGCAGACAGATTTTCATTTAATCTCTTACCTTCTAGCAATAAATGTCGATTTATCACCATTTTACAGAAAATACCAAATCCTCAGTACCAAGTGGATTTCGCAATACCAAGTGGATTAAAAGAAGTGATGTGCTCAAGACCACAGAGGAAGCAAGAAATTGGGAATGGGGGCTGGGTAGGTTACAGGAGGTTAAGACCTTTGGATGGAGGTGAGCCCCGGGCTTCACACTTTGGTAGCAAAACCCTTTCTGGCAGAGAAGGGCTTATTTACTTAGTCCCAGAACATGCCCTGCCTTGGATTCTTTTAGGCTCAGACTCATATTCTTACAGTTTAACGAATCCAAAGCTTAAACTATTCGTAGTTTCTAGAGGTTATTTTCTGGCGCTCTTCCTGAAATACCACATGGGAATTATTTCAGACAATAAAAATACTAAACGTATCCTTTTCTATTAGCTTTCACCTTGCCATTTTTGTTTCACACATGCTTGATTTCCTAACAAATACTATTTTTTAGGTACATGGTCATGGTCATAACTTAACACTCTTCTACTTTCTTGGTGGCTACCTGACTCCATGTTCAATGGTGCAGATTTAGATGAATCCACTCAAAATTCAGCCGGTGGTTCTTCTTAAGATCTTTGTCCCAAATGGATAATGAATAGGTATTAGAAAACGGCAGTTGCAGAAGAGGAAAAACCAAGACTGAATAAAGCTTCTTGGTTCTTCTTTTTTGTACTTTTTAAATTGTAAAAGAAGTAAACGCTATGCAAACAGTATTACGTACTGCATGTCAGTAATAAGATAAACAATGACAATGTTTCAGGGGTTTTACTCAGACTTCTTCCACACATTCCCTCACTCCACTGCAACCCTACAGTCATTAGTAACACCTATTTACAGTTTTCTCTTTTTTTTTGTAACAAAATATGAGGTTTTGGCATTATATAAGACTGATGAACCACTGAACTCTATCTCTGAAACTAATAATACACTATATGTTAATTAGTTGAATGTAAATTCTAAAATTAATTAATTAATTTTTAAAAAATAAATGAAAATAAAAGTTTTTTCCACCCCTCCCCAAAAAAGAGAGAGATCTTTCTAATCACAAAGTTCAACATGATCAAGACCCAGGATGTGTGGGCACAAGACAAAATTTTTATTTAATTCTCTATTGTAATTTGATAAGGAGACCTATTAAAGTTACTGATATAACCTACTTTCTGTCATAGTCACCAAATAAAATAGCAATTTCAGATAACTCATTATAAAATCGTATTTGAGGTACGACCTAGCAGATGCCAAGCCATTGGGCAAACACTGAAATTTTTACTTATGTAGCTCATCAAGTCTATAAGGCAAATTTTCTAATATTAGAGAAGGTTAGAAGGTAGGTTGAATTTTATCTGTTTGACCCTAATGATTCATGTCCAACTGACTGGATCATTTCATGAGCTCCTACTTGCTTAAAGACCTACAAGATTTTAGAGATAATGGAGTTTCCAAATATATTGATGATTCCTGCCTCATTTATCACAGATTTGGTTAAATGTGAGCCTTTATTTTTTACTTGAATATTTGCTTTAGGGTGATATTTAATTTTATATCCATGAGCTAGCTGGCATTGATGGGTTTATTCATGTTTTTTTTTTCACAGCCTCAGTAAAACATAATTGGCCCATAAATCCAGCAAGTGTTAAGGTCTAGTCCAAAGAAACTTGTTATAGAGCCAGTTATATTCTTTGTCACATTCACATTTTTATGCATCTTTTCAATGAGAGTTATTCTGCTTTGTCTCAGGAATGCTGTGTGATAACTTCTCAGATTTATTTTTTTTTTCCCAAAGATTTTATTTATTTATTTGACAGAGAGAGATCACAGGTTGGCAGAGAGGCAGGCAGAGGGAAAGGGGGAAATAGGTTCCCCACTGAGCAGAAAGCCCAATGCGGGGCTCAATCCCCGCATTGGGCTTTCTGCTCTGAGGACTCTGAGATCATGACCTGAGCTGAAGGCAGAGGCTTAACCACTGAGCCACACGGGGCACCCCAACTTCTCAGATTTAAAGCCTATATGATCAGGGGATGCCTGGTGGCTCAGTCGGTTAAGTATTGAACTCTCTCTCTCTCTCTTTTTTAAAGATTTTATTTATTTATTTAACAGAGAGAGAGAGAGAGAGAGAGAGAGAGAGAGGGAGGCTGGGTGGGGGGGGGAGCACATGACCTGAGCCGAAGGCAGACACTTAGCTGACTGAGCCACCCAGGGACCCCAAGTGTTGGACTCTTGATTTCGACTCAGGTCTTGATCTCTGGGTCCTGGGATCAAGCACCCAGTCGGGCTCCACACTCAGCAGGTAGTCTGCTTGAGATTCTCTCTCTTCTCCCTCTGCTTCTCCCTCTGCTCACACTCTCTCTAAAATAAATGAATCTTTTTAAAAAAAATTTAAAGCCTCTATGATCAGTTTTATGATTCACATAGCAGAGGCAGTAGTCTTATTGATATCCAGAAGGAGGAAATAAATACCTAAGATTTCTAGAAAGTAGGAGCAAAGCCACATTTCTCTTTTGTTGCTCCAAGAGCTATATTCGGGAACTGACAGTTGTAGAAAAATGGAAATTCAGTGTTACGTAAACCTTAAAGGGCCATGTAATAGTTAACTTTGTATTTCAAGACAACATGTGTAGAATGGTCCCAAGGCGAAGCAGCCATGCCTTCGAATCTGGCTATAGTGAGTCTTACGCAGAGAGCTGGAGATACGACCTGGCGTCATCCGTCTGTGCTTCCCTAGCTGCCCACGTAATTTTTACGGCTCAGGAATATGCAGGCTCTTCAGAAATGTCTTTTAAAAGAATTTGGAGGGAAAGAGCAGGCTGAGAGTGGATGACGTATAGGCTCGACCCTCATTGTTTGCCAACTATCGGAAGGCGTCAGAGAGTCTGTTGTGCCCACTTACGTTTTCACAGGGTAACATTAATCAATTAACTCAATTCTGCCATAGATAGTAAGTAATTACATTCACTGGAAGCCACAACGACGTGATTAATAATACATTCCAATTTCCAAAATTAGCATTTCATTTGGCACTTAAAGATGGCTCTTTGAAAAGTTTTTTTTTATATATATAAGAAACATGGTTAGATCAAAAATTATTTCTCTGAAATAATCCTGTGAGAAGGAGAATATTCTAGTTTTATATGCTGCCTGGGGTCCTTCCTGTGTATATGAGTACAATTCAAGTTTCTTCTTTAAGCCCTTTGAAATACATTCTTGAGAAATGGTGCTTTAGACTTCAGACTTAAACATATTATATGGAAGTTTTAGAGCAGACAGTTAAATTCTTAATAATCATAGAGCACCTGCTACATGAGAGTTCTGATACTATGCTCTCTCAAGGATAGGAAAGTAATTAAGAAACTATGAATCTAGGAAGATAGCCCCAGCAATAGGACAGTTGGCTTATACTAAGTGAATACAACCTAAAGAGAAATAGGTAATTGCCACAAGAGTAGCACAAAGCAAGTGCCATGAGATTTCATCAGAGAGAAACAGAAGACAAGAATTCATCCAAGCAGGGTTGCATTATGGATTATATAAGGATCATACTGGGAGATGAGGACAGAAAAGCAAATTGCAGACTTGAGTCTGAACATTGAACTTGCCATGGAAAAGTGCTTAGCAGTACCTCTTTTTAGGTATGCAATTAGCAAACATATACTTTCATAACTCCTATATGCCAGTTTCAGCTCCATCTTCTATACAACAGGAAATTTGAGCACTTTTGGGATTCTGGCTAGGCCTCAAACTCTGCCCACTGTGAAGTTAAAGCACTTGGCATTGGATAGGCCATTTATTCCATACACTTAGAAGGTTGAATGATTATATTTTGAGGAAAACGCACAATCCAGAATCTGATTTTTTTTTTTTTTATTTGACAGAGAGAGATCACCAGTAAGCAGAGAGACAGGCAGAGAGGGGAAGCAGGCTCCCTGTGGAGCAGAGAGCCCAATGCGGGCCTTGATCCCAGGATCTGAGACCATGACCCAAGTCGATGGCAGAGGGTTAACCTACTGAGCCACCCAGGACCCCAGAATCTGATTATTTTTTTAAAATCTGAACTTTTAAAAAAATCAACCTAATAATTATTAATATTGTTCTAAACAATTAAAAAGTTGATTAGTAAAAGTTCTTGTCTTGGTTCCCTTTATCTAATGCAGTAGGATTGACATGACCCATCAGGGAGAAGTACCTTTGCTGTGGACATTCACACTAGAAATAACTTGGCAATAAAAGTGAACAGCCTTATGTCCATCTACTTAATTCTGAATTTCTCCCTCTCCTAGTCCTGTGTCCGTGAGGTATAAGTTTTTATAACATTGCTATTCTTCCCTCTTAAGAGAGAGGAAAAAGAAGAAAGAAAAAAAATAAAAGGCAGGGATTTCTGCTTTCTTTTTTTTTTTTTTTAAAGATTTTATTTATTTATTTGACAGACAGAGATCACAAGTAGGCAGAGAGGCAGGCAGAGAGAGAGGAAGGGAAGCAGGCTCCCTGCTGAGCAGAGAGCCCAATGCGGGACTCGATCCCAGGACCCTGAGATCATGATCTGAGCTGAAGGCAACGGCTTAACCCACTGAGCCACCCAGGCGCCCGGGATTTCTGCTTTCTTGAAGGCATATTTGTGAAAGAGGAAATTTAAATGTTAATTTGTTGATGATATTCACAACCAATAATCATCTTTCTTAGAAGTATTTGAAGGCCAAGATTTAAACCTATGGAAAAATCATGTTTGATTCTTGGATCCTTGGTTCCTAGGTTCCCAGAAGTCCTCAAGAAAGAATTATTGATGAATCAAGCGTTATCTATTTCGAGAGATTTTGTTTAAAGATCAAGCTATCTTAAAGAATCATTTGCATTTAGAAAATGAATGACATATTAAATTTTGACTGTTTATCAAATATCTTTTGTATTTATAGCAACTTATCATTTAAAGAGTTTTTCTAATTTATTTGAAATTCAGTGACGTATTTTTAATTACATCTGCCTGAACACAGGTAGTTCTCTCAATTTTACCAAGGAAAACACCCACAAGAGGTTTTATGTCTAACCCTCAGCATCCTGCATTTTAGTCCTTTCAAACATAAACTTGAAATAGATACTTTGAAAATGTAATATGGAGGAAATGCCTCTTTGAATTTCACACCAAATTGTAAAAGCATGATGATTCTGAACCAAATAATGTTTAGGTCCCTGAGACCCATCCAGCTGGATTTCACACCAACCATACACAGACATCTGAAGTGCCTCCTTGCCTTCTTGAACATCCCTGTCCCATTTTCCTCGGCTACCAATAGGTGTGAATGTTATATTATCTCCCAACATTATTTAGACATTAAACCTTGCTTCCCAGGCATTATGAAAGTAATAAGTTTTGGATTAAGATGCTAGATACCTTCCAGAGCCAAATAGTTCTTTCCTGAAAAAAAAACCTATGGGAGTGACCTGTGTTCCCAATGTGCAAGCCCAACCTAATTAAATTTTATAGTAATAGGATTAAATCCAAGCTGGAAAGTTGCTAATTGTTCCCCTTGTTAATCATATATCAAAATAATTCAGGGAAAAATGGGCTTGCACCTACACTGGAGAATTATAGAAATTCACTGTAACTTTGTCTTTCTCCCTTTTCAACCCCTCCTGTTGTTAGTGTTATTGTTTTTGAAATAAAAATATCCCATTCAATAGTTACACTATTTCAAGCTATTTTAATTACTCGTCTTTCACAGTTTGAGAGAAGCTGGGAGTGATGCCATATTCCTCCTATATTCTTCATCTTTTCCCTG
Organism: Enhydra lutris kenyoni; assembly: GCF_002288905.1. Taxonomy (NCBI): domain Eukaryota; kingdom Metazoa; phylum Chordata; class Mammalia; order Carnivora; family Mustelidae; genus Enhydra; species Enhydra lutris. Next base: position 34,394,989 of record NW_019154085.1, on the reverse strand, counting down.
ATTCTCTACATTTTTTCATTCTTCTCTTTTTCAGAGAGCAGAATTTGGTGTATGGTCCAGCTGACTATTGGAACAGTGAGGCTAAGCTATAAGCATTTGTCATTTAATACAAAAGATGTCAGCAAACAAAGTCTTGGCATCATATTTGGGCTATACTCCTAGGACAGTTTAAAAGTTGTGTGGTTTAATGTTGAGATCAGAGGCCAGAAAGGTAGTTGACTTAGATAGATGAGGACATTAGGGGTGATTCTCTGCCCAATTTTAACCATTCTAGCAGGGAAACCCTGACTGTGGAAATGATGGAAGAGCCAAGAAAATGGTATAGGTACTTTAGAAGAAGGATTCCGGCGATAAGCCTATTCCTAAATAATCTTCTCTGACACTAGTAAGAAAAGTGAAACTATAACTGCATGTTGCTCGAGAGTGTGAAGTATGGCAGAATCCTCTCTTGACCATCTTTCAATGTGAAGAAAAATGCGGTCATAGCATATCTGGAAATAGTACTATGAAATCACTAAGTTATTTGAAATTCTCCTGCAGTCTTTCATCACAACTTAGGTAATTACCAGTACAGGGAGGCTGTATGAAGAAAAAGCAATGATATTCTCATAATTTTCCAAGGATAAATGGAGGGAAGAAATGGAAACATTTGTCCATCTTTCATAGCTATACTCTTCTAACATAATAGAGTTTTGGAGTGATCAAGTGTCTTTAAGATTATTTATAATCTGCCATCTTTATTTTATTGAACAAGGTGCTGACTTTCTTATCCAGATCTGATATGTTCTAAAAATGCATGGTGGGGATAATTTTAAATGTATAGATAAATAACTAAGAAATATCATGATAACCTCTTATATAAAGGCTTTTATGATTTTTCATCACTAATATAAAATTACTACTTAAAGAATGTTTGTTTCCTCTTCTATTTTTTTAAAGATTTTACTCATTTATTTGAGAGAGAGAGCATGCACACACAAACGGGGGAGAAGGGCAGAGGGAGAAGCAAACCTCCTACTGAGCAAGGAAGCCTACACAGGGCTACAGGGCTCTATCCCAAGACCCTGAGATCATGACGTGAGCTGAAGGCAGATGCTTAATAGACTGAGCCACCCACACGCCTCTGTTTCCTCTTTTAAAACAAATATTTTGTTACTTCTTAAAGGTTTTTTCTTGGTGTCATTTTCCCATAACTTACATAAAGAGGTGTTGAACCGTGCCATTAACTGCCACACCAGTTTTTCACACAAGCCCCAAAATGGTTCTGATTTTGAAAAGTTAAGGAAGAAATGTAGTGTACACTCATCCATTTTATGGCTTAACTAATGCCAGAAATGTTCTCTTGTCAAATCACTCAAGGAGGGGATGTTCTGGTAAGAATGTGAGAACAGAAACACAATTTTATTACTACATGGTATTAATAAGATATTGGTGCATATTCCCATTTGGAGAAACCCCAGGAATAAATTATTCACTCATATAGACCTGGATTAACTGCAAATATACTGGCCATAGAAATCTTTAGGCTTACTTGTTAAATGTAGAGATCCGGATCAAGTAAGGCTTAGATCAGATTCCCAGTTACAACAGCCTTACTGAAAGATACGATGTTGAATGTGACTTCAAGTCAAGGGCTTTCAACCCAAACACTTTTGGCACATACAGGTTAGACAAAGAGACAGATAGGAGCAGTGGGGATCATGGTAAATTAAAGAATGCATGGCCCACACAAACGGTGTGGCCACTGTTCCCATTTGGGCAATGTTCCCATTGATCCCATGTAGGATCAATATCATCAGATCTTGAATTTTTTTTTTTAAGAGAATCCAGTGGCCAGAGATTTTATGTAAAATCTTATTTTTTAAAATGCTATCAACTAATTCCAATATTTTAACACACGAGTGGGCAAAAAATCCCAGAAAACATTAGTGACCGGAAAACTTCAGTGGGGAACCAAGTTGAGTCATTGCCTGTCTGATCGTCATTCTCCTGTAAGTTTTTATGAGAGCTTCCCTTTATTTATTTATTTATTTATTTATTTATTTATTTTGAGAGCTTCCCTTTAATTCAACAGTCCAGCTTGAGCCAGTGAGGACTCCACTTCCTGCAACACATGACAGCATGTTTGTGTGACAGGAGTGGCAAACGATTCTGACGTTAATGGAAGTGTATGGTTAAAGATCATACTTAGATTTCAAAAAACGTGTACTCTGACTCTTAATGCAGAAAGATTTCCACAGGTATAATTAAATAATACTAAGTCAGACTATCCTTTCTTGGCTATAAAAATATCAAAGGGGAATGTGGTCATGAATATCCAACCCTTAACTTAATTTTCAGCAACATAATGCAAGCCGAAGACGTGGAAACTAATGCATCGAAAGCAATAAATCCTTGCAGAACTCTGCTTACAAACCGGACCAGAGTCTCAGCAGCTACTGCAGGGTTGGAGGAAGGATTCAGATGTCCCATATTTTCACCATAACTGGGTCATGAATTATTTTTCATGCCGAGAACAGTGCTTATTCTGTGCTTTCTATACAACCATGAAAATCTGTCCCTGCCTTATCCCATTAGGCTGAGATTTCACAGAGGCCCAAGAAACCAAAAGCCACGTACATAAATAGATACTACCTTTTGTCCAATGTAAGCAAATTATGTCAGTTATTTAAGTTATGTGTCTCCCTTGCAGCTGTGCACGAGTATCTTGGTTATGCTGCTCTGAATTGTCATTGCTGGTCTCCCAGGTAGGTGACACCTGGCGCCCACTCTGAGGCAGGAGCGGAGCCCAAACTGGCAGAGATCCAACGATCTTACCCCCAAGGCCACAGTCGCCCTGGCAACCAGCCACCATGCTGCCTTCCTTTCCTTTTAGCACCGGTGCAACCTGGCATCTGTCCCAGTTCAGACCTCTTCACATACACTCCTACAATTTCCATCTATCCTGGAAAAGATGCCAGTATCATCTTGTCTTTCGAAAATATTTTAGAAAAAAGAAAAAAAAAAGGAAAGTATTTTATATTCTGTCTCCCCGGGTGTCTCACTGCATTTGCAGCGTTGCAGAGACCATTCCCCAGACCGTGTGTCAGGGAATATGAGGCATTCTGTAAGAAAATGCGTCTGTGCAAAAATCCGTGTGGGAAATATTGGCTAGTACACCCGCCTCAAGAGATTCACACTGCATGTTGGAAATGGAAAGCCCTGGGCCGTTCTTTAGGGAGGACACTGGTTTGGCTTTGCTCAAGCCACTGTTTCTCAAGTTTATTTGACATTGAATGTCTCTTTAAAAGAAAAAGCACTGACTCGCACATCAGGAAGCTCTAGAGAACAGCTTGGGAAACACTAATGTTGTCAATTGGGTAGCCTGTTTAAGACTTCTGAGCCTGGGAATAACATGGTCGAACCTGGCATCAGGTAGGAAAATTACTGTAGTGACAGGAATGCTCAAGAGAAAATATATAATCATTCGAAGTTAGTGATGGGCTGGTTATGCAGATGAGGAGTAAGGGAAGTTGAAAATGGGTATCCTGTCCCTGATTTTATCACCCAGGTAGATGGTGATATTAACCTGAAGATAAGGTCATGTGGAATGGTGTGTGGAAAGAAAGGTAATGAGCGTATTTTTTTATGCGTTGGCTTGTTTGATTTTAGTGCTTAAAAGAATGCTTGGGAGGGGCACCTGAGTGGCTCAGTGGGTTAAGTGTCTAACATTGGCTCTGGTCATGATCTCAGGGCCCTGGGATCAAGCACTGCTTCAGGCTTCACGCTCAACAGGGAGTCTGCTGTCCCTCTCTCTCTCTGCCCTCCCCCAAACTCATTCTCTCTCTCTCTCAAATAAATTTTTAAAAATCTTTAAAAAAAGGATACTTGGGGGAAAATGAGATTTCTATCTGTTTGATTTTTAGTATTTTTTTTAAGATTTTATTTATTTATGACTGAGCGAGTGAGAGAAGAAACACAAGCAGGGGGAGCTTGAAAAGGAGAAGCAGGCTACCTGCTGAGCAGGGAGCCCCATGTGGGTCTCAATCCCAAGACCCTGGGATCATGACCTGAGCGGAAGGCAGACAATTAATGACCGAGCTACCCTGGTGCCCCTGATTTTTGTAGTTTCTAATGCAAACCTTCCATTGCAGCACTTGCCAAACCCTCTCTTTTCAGTTCTATAAAGACAAAGAAATTGTTTTATTTTTCCAATGATCCTAAATACTTAGCACAATATCTTTACGTATTTTCAGAGTAAATAAATAAGTGGTTGCAAATGTAACATGGTTGCAAAGAGAGAAAGGCTTTGCCTCAGTCAAGAGGAATGAAGTATGAAGGTGGGGAAAGCCCATCAGACTGAAGGCAGAACCCAACAGCAGGTCTTAATCAGCACAGGAGGGAGAAGGTCCCAGGAACCACAGAGTGCAGGACTTGGTGCAGTGTTTGATATAAATCACATTTTCTGTCTTTGGGTCCTTCTTCTCAAGGCTCCAGCCCACGCAGAGTCAGAGCCCCTCTTTGACGTGTTCTGGAAGGTAATGGATAGATGTGATGTCCCCCATAGGAAAATCAAGGAATATCAGTAAAACAAGTGGGTGTGAAAACAGTGCCAAAATTCTTTTCAGTGCTATTTGCAAAAGATGTCAAGGACAATATCATCTAGTGAGAAGGCACAGCTGTTTACTTCTGAAATGAAATCTATCTGGGAACCGGGAGCAAGGGACAGGTAGCATCTCTCTGGGTTTGCTATCTGGACTGGATATGGAGAAAGGCATCTGATTGCAGCTTATCTTTCTTTTCCAAGTGGCACTTGAGGTAAAATATAAAATTAAATTAAATTAAAAATAAAACAAAAAAAACTCATTTTCTCAGCCTAGTCATTAATCTGTCTGAAAATGGATAATACAAATTGTTTTATTAAACACACACACACACACACACACACACACACACACACATTGAATTTTAGAGATCAAAAAAAAAAAAAAAGCTTTAGGACAATGAGGTCCAGAGTGGTGACTACCTTGCCCAAGGTACTTGGGCTATCAGTAAATGGATTGATTCTGGAACACAGGCCTCCTGTCTGTCAACCACGCTCTTCTCACTGTGAGTACACATGCACTTGGCCAGAACAAAAGAAATGATTTACAAACAACAGTCTCCACTCAGTAGTTACGGGCACCAAAAGATAAGAAGTAAACACAAATTCAGAACTGCTTACTGAAAATATAACCCTGAAGGTCGATCAAAGCAAGAGAGATGCCAATCTTTAATGCCACCAAAAGTCTTTTGATACAATCTAGGTAATGGTTCTCCCTCCTAATCTGTGACACTCTTGCAAAAGAGGGCAAAGTCAGATTATATGTCTCCTCGTCAGTGTACTGCAATACCTCGCTGTGGCCTTAGAAAGTTGTGGAAAGAGATAGACGAAGACAGAGAAAAAGAAAGTGCAGTGCCCTTTTCTCCTGTTCACAACATCAAATTGGTAATTATAATGTTGGTATTTGCCGCATGCCAGTAGCGGACCCGGCATAGTGCAGACATAAAGACGATACTGTTTATTGCTCTGGGAATTTACAGTCCTGCTTGGGCAGAAAAGTAACCATGAAAAGATAAAAAAGCATATGATAGTGGTTAAATCTTGGCTTTCTTAACTTCCTTGGCATTTGGGTCTTTTGTATGGGATGAAGGAAGATGACAGAAATAGGATAATTGGAAGCTTTTGTAGTTGTGCACAGTGGGGATTCTAAAATGAAATGTGCAGGGTTGCCAGGCACAACGAGAACAAAGGAGTCAGTTGTGAAGGATCCAGTGTGCATTGGAAGAGGGGCCATTCAGCTTAATTGTCCACATCCAGGCCAACAGGGTCTTATGGCCACTCCCTTCATTTTGGAGTGTCTTTTCCTTTTCACTGCTACTTTTAAAGCTGGTATCCTTCTCATCCTCAACCCCCCACTCTTTCTGCTGTTCAGTACACAAACATCTGCAAACATCTGCTCCCTGAACATGGTGGCAGCTGGCTATGATCACTTACCCCCTGAACGTAACTGCCTCCTCATCAAACTTATAGCTAACAACCACCGAGCATTTATTCTACTCCAGGTACTGTGTTCAACTTCTTATAAATATTCTTTCATTAAGCTTCACAGCACTCACTGGGGTAGGTGCTGTGGTTATCCTCATTTTATAGGTGAGGAAACTCAAGTTCAGAGAGGTTGCATAACTTGTCCAGAGGCCCACAGCAAGTGCATGGGGAGGTCAGGAACCACATAGAGGTCCACAGACTCCAGCCTAGTGATAATACCCACAAGTGCAAATACAACACTCCCAACCTTATCCCTCATGCTGCTGAAATATGTTTGCGTTTTGGGCTCCATGAAATCCGAGTTAGTGAAGAGGATAATGGCTTCAGATCTTTTCCCAGCAAGTGATAGCTGTGCTTTGATAAGGACAGCCTAGAACAGAAACAGAAACCCAGACCCAAATTAATTGCAGGAATTGCTTGTTGAGGTATGGAAAAGTGAGACAGGGGACTGACTGGAAGGCCAGTAGCCCTGAGGTTCTTCCAAGCAAATGACTGTCAACTTGGCTTTCAAGAGGAGCTAGCCCTGGTCTGGAGAGCAACCTCTGTTATCTGCCAGAAGGTCACTGGACCTGAAAGCCATCATCAAGGAAATTAGGATTTAGACCAGGGATTTTTCAAGCAGGAGTGATTTTTCCTCCTCCCTTCACCCTCCAAAGGACATTTGGCAATGTCTGAAGACATTGGTGGCTGTCACAGTAGATGGGGTGGGGGATTTACCGGCATCTTGTGGGGAGAGGCAGAGGTGCTGCTAAGCATCCTGCAGGGCCCAGGACAGCCCTATACAGAATGATCTGGCCCAAAATGTCCATCAGTATTGCAAGTTTGAGGAAACCTTATTTGGACAATAACTAAGAGACAAGTATGATCAGACTTATAAAAGTCCAAGAGATGGCCAGTAAAGAGGAAATGAAATGAGATGGGAACCATCTCTGGCCCAGTTTTCAATGGCTGGTTTCACTCCAGGGTTTTTTCTCCTTGGTCCCCAAAACATTCAGGTGATGTAGCTGGTTAGTTAATTCTGCCTGACTGAGTATACATAAGGGAAAGAAAATATTTGATTTTTTTTAGGATTATTTTATTTATTTGACAGACAGAGATCACAGTAGGCAGAGAGGCAGGCAGAGAGAGAGAGGGAGAAGCAGGCTCCCCGCTGAGCAGAGAGCCCAATGTGGGGCTGATCCCAGGACCCTGAGATCATGACCTGAGCTAAAGGCAGAGGCTTTAACCCACTGAGCCACCCAGGTGCCCCAACATTTGATTTTATAAATAAGATTTTAGCCTAGTGTAAAGAACATTGCACTGGGACGTGGGGCCCCAGAGGACACTATTATATGATTTTCTACCTAAGGAAATTATTTAGGTGGACCAGCTTCTAAGTCATGGTTTCTCAAAGTGTAGTCTGTGTAGCATCTTCAAATGAATCACTTGGATGTTAGTTACAAAGCCAGATTACTGGGCCCCCACCAGGCCTCCTGAGGTCCTAGAGAGGGCTCAGGAATCCATATTTTTAGCAAACTTCCCATGTGATTCTTGAACACACAAAGAATCTTTCTTAGGGTTCGCATAGTGGTAACTTTCAAAGTGCTACCATTGCCCAGGCTTGGCTCATATCCCCATGGCCGTGTGGCCTCATGTTCTGGCTCCTATTCTTCACTTGACACCTAGTTTCTGTCTTCTTATATTTCCATAGATTGTTTGATGTGTACCACCATCTCTCACGGGGACTGTGGATTGGCAATCTGTCTTAATTGTCTATCGCTCATACCTGGCATGGACCAGGACCTAGAAATATTTGACAAAGAATTGGAGCCTCTCTGCATTTGCTCCCATTCTTATCAACCAGATTAAATATTTACTGGTGGCCCTGTCAGAGCTGTCCAATGCTTGTTTGCTATTTCAATCCTTACTGGGCACCTGACAAGAACAGATAGAGGAAGGTTAATCTGTCCTTTAACTGGGGACCTTGACCTATCATACATCAAAAGGTCGACAATTTACCACAGTGCATACAGCTATACAGGCAAGCCCAACAATTAATTCTCTGCAAAATAGAAAGAAGCCCTTGATTGGAAAAGCCGAGACTCTGCCATTATTCTCCAATATCTACCATGCAAGGCATTAAGTGGTTAAATCAGTCTGCTATTAGCTTTGCCTCCTCCTGGCAGAGGCCCTAGGAGATAAGAATGCACGGCAACATCATTAAAGAAATGGTTTGTGGGCAGACTGGTTGCAGAGAGGTCACGTAGGCTATCAGTCAGATGGACCAGCAAACAATGTTGGTCTGAGTAGTTGGTGACATGTATGCTCTGGGTTTGGCATTTACATGACAATTTGTCTCCTTATCAAAATTGCTTAGGTAAGAATGCTTCATTGCCTTCTCTTTGTAAAGACACATCCGCCTGCAGTAAAATGACCACCACAAGAATAAAATACATGTGATGCTCATGTTATATAAATTAACAAATCTTTCCGTTAGAGAGTCACAACTTTGAAAGACCTTGGCCCTCTCCATAAAATTTGTGTACAATGTGATTTTCAGGATAATTATTAAACAGGGGGTGACAGTCATCATGAAAGCAAGGTCATTAGCAATTGGAATGACTATAGGAGGCCAATTTTGGGTGCTTGCTTTATTTTAAAAGAAATGACTCTAGTTTGTAGTTAACTTTGCCAGCAGTGGGAAGCCGGCATGGGATCCAAGCCAGCCAGTAGAGAGAATGCCTGTCTCTGGGGGAAAAGGCTGTTGGGCAGTAGTCCCTATGATCAAAGATAATAGCATTGATTCAGAGTCCTTCTACTTCCATCTTCTGGGAGGCTATGTTTGAATGTCTTCATCTGATCATTTGAGAGGGAAATCATCTGCCTCAATCCAGAATACCTTTCAGTCTTCTTTAAAAGATAGAAGAAAAATTGTCCAGTAGAAAGTATGTTAATTTGAGGTAGATTATTTTTTTAATAGGAAAAGAACATTAGGTGAAGAATTAGCCACATGACTTTTTAAAGAGCATTAAAATTCCAGCTATGTGTGTGTGTGTGTGTGTGTGTATAAATATATGAAACATAAGCCTAGAGCATCATATAATATGTTTGCTGTTGTTACTGTCATGCTGTTATGCTCTGGCTCTGAGTAATGTGGCAAGAGAGTGTAAGTTAAGGCATGGTCTCCGTAAAAGAAGGCTTGCCTCTTAGGATCTCCCAGCTTTGTAACAGACCAATGAGCGTGGCTGAGTGTCTTAACCATAAAGCAGGAGAAACTTTGGGATGGGTGATAAATACCTAAATACCCAATAGGACATTGAGAAGAGGGCAAACACTAAAGCTAATCTTCCCCATTGCCTATATAATGTATTAAGATAGTTATTGGCAAGGAGTATGAATACCTCTAGGCAGCAGTGTTTCTCCTGGTAGAAATTTGTGAGTCAATGATGAAGTCCACAATTGAGAAGGAAAAAGCTATCACCCTTTCACTGATTGCTATTAGATTCTAAGATGGGCTCACGAGACTTTGCAAGCAATGAGTTTTTTTTTAATCCCCCTTCATTCCCACATCGAATCCTGATTAAGTGGGAAACTTTACCCCCAAGACTTATTTAAATTCAACAATATAAACAATATCATTACAACCTGATACATGTTTGAAGGGCTATGAACTGAATACTATAAATTATTTCAATGCAGTAAAGATCATTTATGCCTACATACATGCACAGACACACAACATGCACACAGTAGTGCACATACACACACACAAACACATACACAACTGCTGTCTGTTTCTATTTTTGCCATGTCTATAGTCTCCCTCAGTGGTTCACACTGCATGGCACCCTTTTTTTCCACGAAATTTCTCAATACTTTATACTAAAACAAACACTGAAAAAAATAAAATTTAAATGAATAAATAAATAAAACAAATGCTATTTGAAGTGGAAGTTAGAGGATAGATAGAACTGTTGTATTCCACAGACATTGCCCCCTGAAATTACATTACATTAGAAATGGGTTTTGTAAAAAATATATATATATAAAAAGAAAAGAAATGGGTTTTGTTTTGTTCCCTTTTTTAAAAGATTTTGTTTATTTGTTTGAGAGAGAGACCTTGGGCCAGAGAGAGAGCACAAGCAGGGGGAGTGGCAGAGGGAAAGGAAGAAGCAGACTCCCGGCTGAGCAGGCCCCCCACCACCCTTCCATGCAGAGCTTGATCCCGGAACTCCAGGATTCATGACCTGAGCCAAAACAGATGCTTAAGGGACTGAGCCATCCAGGTGCCCCTGTTGTGTTCATTTAAACCCCTCAAGGCTCTCTCAGGGTGACTCTGAGCTGTTCAGCAGGAAGTAGCAAACCTCAGTAAAGAGTGCCGCTGCCTGGAGCCAGGCTCAGGAGAGACCACAGTGAAGAAGGAAGTAGCTACCTGTGATTAACTTCCTCTAAACGAGGCCGACGGTGGCGAGCTGAACCAAGAGACAAAGCCTTGTTTTGTCCTCTGTGACCAAAGCCATGTAGCACACAAACCAGCAGGCAATGGGGAAATCGATCAGAAATGGAAGAGAAAAAATAAAATGACTTATCTAAATACCCTCTAACAATGAAGGATTAAATGCAGCACATGGTGAAGAACTTAGCAGGGAGAAAAAATTGGAATCAAGATAAGATGGAATCAAGAGGCATCATGAAAGCGGGTGGAAGTACACAGGAAACTGCTCCACTGGTTGCTCAAATTAGGCTTTGCAGATTCGAGCATGACATCATGTGTAGCTGTCTAAGACTTAACCACCAAGGTTTCAGTTACTCTGTATTCTCAACGGTACTTTTTGGATCATTTTTATCAAGTTGGCTCAGATGCAGTGTCAATGAAACCCAAGTTTCTGTCCTCTGGTTTCTTAGGTTCCGTGAGGATATCATTTGCCCATGATACAGCCTATTCAAATATTGTGCAAATAGAATTAAACATGTTAAAGGTGACCTCATAGTGGTGCCTGGGTGGCTCAGTTGGCTAAGTGTCTGATTCTTGGTTCTGGCTCAGGTTGTGATCTCAGGGTTGTGAGATCGAGCCCTGCATCCAGCTCCATGCTCAGTGGGGAGTCTGCTTGAGAGTCTCGCTCCCTCTGCCCTTCTCACACAGGCTTGATCTCTCTAAAATAAATAAATAAGTCTTGAAAAAATGACCTTATGATTTGTTGCCTTAGCTTATTGCTTCTGTTTTCTGTGTTTATATATTTGATTACTTGTCCACCACTATTTGTCTTCCAAATTTGTCTCTTTGGTTCTGCTTTCCCTCCTCAGAGCTATAATTGTTTTTCTCACTCATATCTCACTACTGGTTTTTCCCAGGATGGGAACTATAAGGCAATTTTCTGTCTCCTCCTACTAATTTCTTAGGTCCACTGCAACCAGCATCTTCACTGCAACCGGTGGAAAGGACACTCAAAAGTCAAATACAGACCTCACATAAACCTTTTTTCTCAATACATTCATGATGTTAAACTTGTTTTTAAAAAGATTAAGCCCAAAAGCCAACCTGTAATCCAGAATAAAACTCTGTGGAGATGGTTTTCTAAAGATGTCATCCCAAGACTCTCTGGTTGTTCAATCAAGCCCTTGTCACTAGCTCAGAAAGAGACCACGAGCCAGAGAATGCAGGTAGCCTATAGACACTGACAGTGACCCCTGGTTGTCAGCAACGCAGGGAACTGAATTCTATCAATAACCTGAATAAGCCTGGAACCAGGTTCTTCCCTAGCATCTTCAAAAAGGGACACAACCCTGCTGACACCCATATGAAGCCCCAAGCAGAGAATCACATTGTACCACACTGTACCCAGATTTCTGACCCACAACAGCTATGAGATAACAAATGCATATTGATTTAAGCCATGTGTGATAAGCTGTTCCAGGAGCAAGAGAAAATTAATGCAAACAGAACTTTCCTCAAGTATCTATCATCTTAGCATTCAAATTCTTATTTCTTCTAAAATATGGTTAATATTTCCCATCTTAACTAACTTCCAAGTATCCAGACTCTTATCTATTGAAAATTGCAAACTTACTTTCTCTGTCTGGGCACTATGGAGCCAGACTTGAAATAATATATATATATATATATATACATATATATACACACACACACACACAAGTATTCATGTATTTTCTATGTATATGTATATGTATATATAGGTGAGTCCATACATAAATACAACCTATATAGACCTAATAAATACTCACCATATTCAATAAATGTTTATATATATATACATATAGGAATTATGTGCATATATGTAAAATACATATATTTTCCTCAATGCCAGGTACTAACACTTATTATTTCATGACAATCTTATAAGCTGTATACTTACCACTCTGTTGAATATATATAAAAAAACAGGCAGACAGAGGCCAAGTAACTTACCAGAGATCATCTAATAGATGGCTGAAGAGAATTTAAATATAGATCTATCTAGATCCAAGACTGCAAGGTCCTTTTTTTTCATCTTGCTTATCTTTCATGATGAATCTTTTTGGACATTCTAGGTCCTACATCCATCTCTGCTCAGATGCCATGTAGCACCTTCCTTGAACTCCCCACCCAGTGCATCTGGATGCCCCACTTCCCTGGTCCTTTCCCCTCCTTTATCTCTGTGCCTTCTCAATGTCCTAAATGTCCTTCCATTTATCATATGTAAAAGACCTTCAAGACTGTTCTCAATGCTGTGCTACTCTGTTCTCCAAAATTTCAGTTTACTTCTAGACTTTTCAATTTTAACTCTTCTGGTGACTCTCAGCTTCAAATCTCCAGCACTGAGTCTTTCATGAGTTCCAAGCACACATACAACAACATTGCTGGACATCTCTGTTTTCCTGTCTCCTTCACCCAAACTTCAACATGTCTACATCAGCACTGGTAAGAAAAGAAGTCCTCTCTCTTTACTACCCTATGTCCCTCAGTCATATTATCCATCTCCTTGATGGCAAACTCAGAAATCTGCTGGCAACTTTGAACCTCCCTTCTGGTTAAAAGCTTGGGCTCTGGAACTGGACTGCCTTGGCTGAAATCCCATCTGTGTTACTTACTTGCTTCAGACTTTGGACAAATGGCTTAACTTCCCAGGACCCAAATATCTTCCTCTGTAAAACTGTGGTGGTGATAACAATAATAATAATACCTAGCTCACAGTGTCACAGGTTTAAGGAGGGTGTTATAAACTTGGGTCAGCATCCAGCACCCAGTACTTGGTCAGTAAGGATCAACTACCATTGATTTTCCATTTAATTGTCAGGTCCCATTTATAATCCCAGTGAAATATAAGATTATGTTTGTGTTGCCATGTTTTCTACCCTCCACCATTCTATGTTACTATCTGGGTTAATATTGCTGCCAAATGAATCTTCCAAAGGCACTATTTTAATTGTAATTCAAAAATCTTCATGTTTCTCATGCCTTTCAGGATACAATAGAAACCTCCTTGTCTTGGCATTCAAAGCCTTCCATGAACTGGCCCCTGGCTTCTATTTTCAGTTGTTTCTACCACTCCTCTTTTTCTCAACCATGGTATAGACAGGACAGACTTCCTACTATTTCTTAAACACTCTATTTTGACCTGCTTCTTAGCTTTTGTAATAAGCAGTCATTATGCTTTCTACCTACTAGACAATATGTTGAAAAATTTAAGTGCCATCTCATTTATTTCCACAAAACCTCTGAGGTGACTACTGTGCTATCCTTAGTTTATGAAGGATGAGCAAACTGAGCTGAAAATATACAGTGAGGAAGAAATGGACCCAGGGTTTGAATCCAAGCTGATTCCAGATCCCATGATTTTAACCATTCTATCTTATGTCTTCATGATGCTACATTCCTCTTTCCTGGAGCATTCTTTACCTTTCTCCCACCTATTTAACTCCTACCTATTAATCAAAGTCTGCCTTAGGCTCTGTCTTTACTATAAAGCTTTCCTAGATTCCGTCAACTCTAGTGAACTCCTTTGTCAGGAGCAAGCTTCTTAAGGCTAGCTTCATATCTCACTAAGCCAGCAATGTCTTGAGTATAGTGCCTAATAAATTCTAGATGTATTGGTACCAGATCTCTACTAATGAGCTTGACAATGACTCCTGGTGATTGAGCCAACCAATTTCTAATTTCTGTTTATCTCTATTCTTGCCCATTGTCCTAGGTAGGTTTTTGTTTTTTTTTATTTCAACACATTTATGAACTTAAGCAAGAAAGGAATTTATTGGGATGGTATGGAGTATTACAGAATGCTGGAGAAACAAACTTGGTCTGAAATCAAGGAAGGCACAGCCGAGTGGAGGTCCCCAGTGGAGCCGTCCCATGCAACAGCACACTCCATGCTACAGGATTTCCTCCTCCTTTGCAGTCACCTCAAGTTATGCCTATCTGACATCCCCATATGTGGCCTGGAAATGTCTTGTTCTGCCAGTATTTAAGAGAGCTGCAGTCAACAGCTAAGCAAGGGGACAGATGAGTCATTCTCACTTTGCAGAAGTCAAGGAGTGGGAGGGACTCCAGGATAAAGAACTGTGGTGTCTAAAGAGGAATAGAGGAGAGACTAGATGCAAATTTTAGAAAGAGAGGAAGTCACACAAGAATTGCTCAATATTACTAAATGCTTTATTACAAGATAAATTACTATCTCCTAAAATCACAAGTTGGGGATTTAGGCTACCATGGATAAGAAGGTCCATGGAGGGGCACCTGGGTGGCTCAGTGGGTTAAAGCCTCTGCCTTCGGCTCAGGTCATGGTCTCAGGGTCCTGGGATCGAGTCCCACATCGGGCTCTCTGCTCGGCAGGGAGCCTGCTTCCTCCTCTCTCTCTGCCTGCCTCTCTGCCTACTTGTGATCTCTGTCTGTCAAATAAATAAATAAAATTAAAAAAAAAAAAAATATATATATATATATATATATATTCAAGAAGAGAAATTAAAGATATATATATCAATCAAGTAATATACCATGTTATAGAATTGGAAGTCTCATATTGCTGAGATTATGGGGGTAAGTAAATGGAACACATGCTTAACTGCAATCCCAATCAAAATCCCAGGAAGATTATTTTTTGTAGAAATTGATTGGAAAACAAGGGCACCACTGAAATTCAGTGGGAAAGACAGTCTTGTCAATAAGTGGGACTAGAGGGGCGCCTGGGTGGCTCAGTGGGTTAAAACCTCTGCCTTCAGCTCAGGTCATGATCCCAGGGACCTGGGATCAAGCCCCGCATCGGGCTCTCTGCTCGGCAGGGAGCCTGCTTCCGCCTCTCTCTCTGCCTGCCTCTCTGCCTACTTGTGATCTCTGTCTGTC
>NW_019154085.1:34333925-34379599 GCF_002288905.1 Enhydra lutris kenyoni | reverse complement strand
AAATAAATAAATAAAATCTTAAAAAAAAAAAAAAGAAGGTCCATGGAAGGACTTCAGAGATTTGAGACCTCTAACCATGCATGCACATTTTCTGAATACTAACATCTTTCTGGGAGTGAGTCTGCAGATTTTATTGGATTCTCAAATGGGTCCATAATCTAAAAATGGTTGCAAAACACTATTTTCAGCTCTTAAAATAGAAGCATAATCTTACAGGAAATCAGGTGACCAGAGACAGACTCTGATAATGTCTTAAAAGAAACAAGTTAAATCTGAAAATTCTGCATGTGTCTGCTCATCTAACAGATGCCAAAGAATTACTTAGAGGATAAAATCTTTTCAGAGCTGGAGACATATATTGCTAAATATTCAGTGACCACGGAACAAAAGGGCTTCTGCTGTGTGGAATCCTTGTTTGCCCAAGGTAATTTTAAAATGATGATACAATTTACCTCCCCACTTCTTATTTTTATAGTATCTTGTTATTTTTCTCATAGTTCTTGAAAGATGCTTCCTCAGTGTCCACACTTTGACAAGGAATAATCACTATCTCTTTCTCCGTCTTACACAAATCACTGCCTGACAAGGTAGAGATAGATGATGAGTGCCTCAAGTCTGGGGTGTATGGAGGTGCTTCAACTAAGTCTGGTTATTACTGGGGCAGAGGGAATGGCCTGTGTTAGTAAACAACAACTGTGATGAAGGGGGAGGCTTATTAAATAAGCAAATGACATCTACTTGGACCATTGTAGTTTGGATGAGCTGGTTAAGTGAGAGTTTTCCTGAAGATCACCACCTTCAGTACAGAATCCAGAATTGTGTTTGCAAAAGTGACTTCTCAGAAAGGCCTTCCTGAGAAGGCCTTTTCTTTTCTTTTCTTTTCTTTTTCTTTTCTTTTCTCAGAAAAAAAAAGTCTTATTCTATTTTCTCTATGGCCAAAAAATTTTTTTAAAAATAAATAAAGTGTTGGGGGAGAAGGCCACAGTTTTAAACTGATGGTCAAAGGAGGCTTTCTGAGGAATAGACACTTGCTGGAAGACCTGAAGGAAGTTAAGGGAAAGCCACAGGATATCTAGGAGCACTCACTTCTGGGTTGCGCATTGCATCATTCAAGGCAGCCACCGTGCACCTGCACCATTAAATGTGTTGAGCAAAGGAATGAGAAGACAGAGCTCTGAAACAAAAGTCTCCACAAAAACCACACTGTATTTGCTCATAGTCCCACATTGCCCTAACACTCCCTCTTTCTGGCTTTAGCTTAATGCTTCTTCCAGCTTGGGCATGAGCAAAATGTGTGAGCTAGTTAACAGCCTGGTTATTTTTCTTTCTTAAAGGTCAAAA
The DNA here is from genome assembly GCF_002288905.1 of Enhydra lutris kenyoni. Classification (NCBI taxonomy): domain Eukaryota; kingdom Metazoa; phylum Chordata; class Mammalia; order Carnivora; family Mustelidae; genus Enhydra; species Enhydra lutris. The sequence continues at coordinate 34,378,258 of NW_019154085.1, read as the reverse complement.
CTCACAGCTTATTGAGAACTCTTTGCAAAGAAATTGCTCTCCTGGTTAAGTGTCTTGTCTGTATCCACAATGTACCCATACTGTGCTTTATACAGGGGTGCCTTTGACAAATATCTTTTTTTTAAGACTTTATTTATTTATTTGTCAGAGAGAGAGAGAGGGAGAGCACAAGCAGGCAGAGCAGCAGGCAGAGGCAGAGAGAGAAGCAGGCTCCCCACTGAGCAAGGAGCCCGATGCAGGACTCTATTCCAGGACCCTGGGATCATGACCTGAGCCGAAGGCAGCGGCTTAACCAACTGAGCCACCCAGGCGCCCCTTTGACAAATATCTTAAGAACTGACCCTACCTAATATAAAAATGGGTATAATTACTCTCTTCATAGTACTCCTTCTTTAAGACTTCCATCCTAGGAAGTTGGCAGGGCTTTCTTCTATCTTGGGGGTCATAGAGATCAGTCCTCAGGGGAAATACTCCTTCAATCATCTTCGTAACCCAAATAGTGCTTCGTGGACAATCAGTGGTTCCTTTAGGACCTTCATCAAACTGGTGGGCAACACTAATGACTAGGTCCATCCTCCAGGTGAAGAAACAAAATCTTCAACTAAACAGCCATCTCACACAGTCTTTTTTGAATCAATCTTTCAAATGTTTCATCTTATCAGTGAATTCCTAGTCCTGTGGTCTTCAAATATTTCTTATCTCATACACTTAGTAGAAAAAGCTTGACCACACTCCCATAGTCTATGTTTATTTATACAAATTAATATAGTTCTTATCAATAACTAATATTTCAAAACACAATATACATAGGGGACTAGGTTCACTGTTAAGCATAATAAATTTAAGTCCCTCATTCATTTTTTAATAAAGATTTTATTTATTTATTTGAAAGAGAGAGAGAGAGACAGCGAGAGGGCATGAAAAGGTATAGAAGTGATGGCAGAGGGAATGGGAGAAGAGGGAGAGGGAGGGGAGCCTCCCACCAAACAGGGAGCCTGACACAGGGCTCCATCCCAAGACCCTGAAATCATGACCTGAGCTGAAGGCAGGCGCTTAACTGACTGAGTCACCTAGGCACTCCAGTCCCTCATGTTTTCTTACATTAAACTTAATAGTTGTATACTGAGAAACTTCTGGATGCCAAGCACTGTTCTCATCACAGAAGACATGGTACATGAAACTGACAAAATTTCCACTCTTGTGGAGCATAGAGTCGAGTGAAGGAAGACAAACCATGAGTAACATAAATAAGTAAAATGTCTAGTAGTGTCACATTCTAGAAAGTGTCATGGAGAAGAATAAAACAGGAAGGAGAATTCAGGTAGGTTTGAAATGAGAGTTGTAGTTCTAAATAGCCCCCCAGAAAAAGTGAGTACAGATTAGGGAATTAACTATTTGACTGTTTGTAACCATTTGGCATAGGAAATCAAGGTGTCCATGTCAATATTTATTATATATATATCTCAGTAGAGTACAATTTATTTAGATAACCAATACGAATGAAATTCTAATTTCTCCTTGTGCCCTAAGTGACCATCTTGGAAGACCACTAACTGAATCTACACTCGTATGAGCAATTGCTTGAAACAGACTCCTCAGATCCGAGGTATATTATGACAGCTTCTCTTTGGGATCCACTAAGGATGGTGAAGTCTGGCAGCTGTTTCAGTGGCAGACATGGAGCCCTATAGTAAATCAGCTCTTTAATTCAGTCTTGACTTGGTTCCATGGGTGATTTTACATCCCATGATTTATTTACTTATGAGCTAAATAAATGTCCAGATAAATGACTTAAATGTCCAAAGCCATTTTGTGTTTTTGTTATACTCTAAAGCAGGTGACTAGGGAGAATACGCACACAGAAGCATATCAGAACAGCTAGTAATGACAGGAAGCGGTAACTTGTTGGTTTTCTTTTCCTTTCTGTTGAGTTATGGTAATATAGCATGAGCATTTCCCTTTTCACCAGAGAAGGAGGATTTGTTCAGCCTGGTGAAGCTTCAGAAGGAAGGTGTTTTATGAAATTTGTATTTTTTAAATATTTTGCGACTCAAATAACAGGATACAATGAGCTTCAGAGGAAAGGTTTTTAAACGGGAGGCCAGTGAATTTTGGAAGAAGAGAAGAACAGTGAGGAGAATAAATCAAGAAGAAATCCACAGATTAGGCTCTGTAGGTATCCAAATGTCAATGTTTGTTTCTAATCTTTTCTTCAATACTTAAAAAACAGAGAGAGATTAGCCGTGGGTGGTGTTCTAACATAGGTGCTGGGCAAGGTCCTAGATGGAACAGAATATTCTATTCGGCTCATAAACATCCTCTTTTATTTACATCATTGTTTTTGAATTACTTAATCTTTATTTTAAAATGTATTGAGAGAGAATTTAAAAAGTTAAACTATTACTAGAATATTACTAGACTATTTTCATTTTTAAAGAAAGCTTACAATCACCTCAATTATGACCTCAATTGATGACTTGTACGTAACTGTAGGTTTTTTTTCTTAAATTACTGCTCTATTTTGATCATATATCACTTGTTTGTTTTAAAATTCTTCAAAAGAATGATCTACATTATGAAAGTGTACATAAATATTTGATTAAATGAGCCAAGTAAAAAAGTGAAAAATAGTAAGTTTTAAAGGTTAAAAAGATTTGGTTTCTTCATGGTTAAAAATGTTTCTGCTTTATTATTGTTGCAAACAAAATGAGTGCCCTGGAAATATGTACTTATTCTAGAATTCTAGACATCTATGTATAGGAACTACCGTGGCTGAATATCAGGGCCTCTTGCTGGGGTACATCAGTGGCTCGCACGTATCGTGGAAGGTCCATGTTATATGGTAAATGGCTGTGACCACATCATCAGGCCACTCTTCTTACAGGAACGTTCATTTTACGGAGCGGTTCAGGGTTTGCTTGCTTTCTTCAGGGCAGGGGTTCTCAGCCTCAGCACTATTGCCATTTTGGATCCAAGCTATCCTGGGCCCGGCTGTCCTGGCCATTGTGAGATGTTTAACAACATCCCTGGCCTCTGTGCACTACATGCAAACCCTCACTCCTGGTTGTGACAATCAAAAATGTCTTCAAATGTTGTCAAATGGCCCCTGGAATAGGGAAAGTGATTGCCCTGGTTGAGAACCCCTGCTCTAGGGGTAGAGAATCTTTTTGTTCATACAAGCATCCTTAATCTAGAAATAGAGTAGCTTTTTAAAAATTACATATATAATAATGATTATTTATGGTCATTTATTGAATATGAATAATCAAATTAATGAATAGTCACTCAGCCCCTGATAGGCCAAAGTCAGGTACAAGAATATTCTGTCTTGAGTGATAGTGATTCTGTTTACACTGACAATGTATTTGGTGGTAATTTAATGTGAAAAGAATTTATCAGAGGTCTGGCTCACAGGGCTGGTGGCGTGTTGTTATTGGTCAGTTTCTGTCTCAGTATCTCGGTGGTGTATGTCTCCCATTGGGAAGCACAGCCAAATGAGCCCTTCAGCCTTGTTCCCATATCACTGCACCCAGCATTTCATAAATGGAATACACAGAGTCCTAAAACCAACCTCTTGGTCCGGATGTGTCCACTGTGGATCCCTACTTGTGTCTCGTCTACTGACTTGCAAGCCCCTCATCCACTATTTACTATGAGCCTGTTAAAGAGGATAAGTGCTTGAAATGCTTGGTTGGTTTGGGATGATTAACCTTTAGAACAGTCAAAAAATATATAATTTCCCAGTTGCCTTTAGAAGTTCTGTGGGTGACGTTACTGTGAGATTGACTTTTAGTGACCACTAAGAGAGAAACAGGCAGGAGAAAATCTGCCTATCTCAAAGGGACCACACATACAGCCTGGCAATAGGACAGTCCCCAATGTCGCACCATATAATGAAGCTAATCATTCTAGGAATTATCTTAATTGAATTTGAAGGTATTGCTACTGAGCACTATGGGAAATGCAGCCAGTAAAGAGGGAGTTTTCCCACAGCATTCAGTAGCTATGCATTCACATTTAATTAAGATCATTCATACTGTGATTAGCTTTCTTCTGTGGAAGGCACTGGGGACTTTCTGCCACTGCGGCCTGCCTTGTTCTTACTGAGATAGGCGTATCTTCTTTCCCAGGTCGTCTCTTCTGTAGAGCAGGGGATTGCTCAATCCATCTGAAGTATTATACAGAGATGTGGGTTTTATTTTTGGAAAACAGAATCCAAAGAAGTGAAACACATCATTAAAATGCTGGGGGGTCATTCTATCTTACTGTCTCACCTTCCCTCTGTATGCCCTTGGGCCGATTACTGAAAGCACTCTGGACCTTAGTTTACTCTTCCATAAAAATATTCACAGCAATACCAGTCTGTCTTAAGATGGTTTATTGGAATTCAGTTTGATCGTGGTCACCACGAAGATGATTAGTGGGGGGTAACAAATGTTATGTTGTGTTAGTAAAACCAAGTAAAGTATTTCCATTTCCAAGGGCAAGGGAGGAGGGATGTAATTGTAGTGACATTGCCTTCTCAGTGATGGTGACTGAAGCCGCTGGACTGTAGAGGTGACGCTTTCCTCCTGGGAGCCTTGCAAAAAGCTGGAGTAACAGAGTCACTCAGGAGACAAAATTCTGAACTGCATCAAGGTGGCACTCAGGGGGTCCCAGATGGCTCTATGTGTTAATGAAGTTGCCTTAGAAATGACTAGTGGTTTTTTACCCACACCTTATCCAAAGTACCCAAAGCCAGACTGTACTTTCCACAGCACTATTATCTAAGCTTCTAAAAACTAAACCAATATCTCTACGCAAGCTTCAGAGATGACTTGATAGGAGATAAGGAAGAAGCAATTCAAATGACAAAATACCCAACACATGAGGACAAGGCTTAAGGTTATATCAGGGAATGTAAAATATTTTCTTTTGAATTTTGGGGTATACTCATAGCGTAGTGAAAGGAGAGAAGATGATTGTGGTAGATAATTATGATGGATTATCTGTTTTTGTTGTGATCATGTGCATTTTGAATTCGACAAACCAGTTATTGTTTTAAGGCAAATTTAGAAATGGTTTCATTCCACAGTAATCTGGAATGCTTAACTAGAACACAGTGATTTCCTAAAAGGCATACAACCCAAACTTGATACTCTCGTGACACACAGACCTACCATTTTGTTTATTTCGTTTCCTTCAGATGCTGTTTGAAGCTGTTTATTTAATTCTGTTGGAATTTTTTTTTAATTTATTTATTTGATAGACAGATCACAAGTAGGCAGAGAGGCAGGCAGAGAGAGAGTGGAGGAAGCAGGCCCCCCACTTAGCAGAGAGCCCGATGCAGGGCTTGATCCCAGGACCGTTGATCCCAGGATCATGACCTGAGCTGAAGGCAGAGGCTTTAACCCACTGAGCCACCCAGGCTCAGTGCCCCTCTGTTGGAATTTTTCGTTGTTTTGGAATTTTATCAATCCAATTTTTAAGGGTACTATCTAGAAAGCCCTTGATATATTTTAATCCACCTGTCACAGTTGATATACTGTAAGAGAGAGCAACTGCATCATAAGAGAAATTCAAGGAAAATGAAACTTACTTGTTAGATCATCAAGTAGAATTACTTCTCTTAATCTGTGGAGTGTGTATGGTACTCTATGGTTGTTTTTTTAAAAAACTGCTTGTCTATTTTTATTTTTTTTTTTTTAACCAATCATTGGTATGATCTCTAGTGCATAGGAAGTCAGTAAAAAAATAGTTTCCTCCCTAAGTTGCATGTCCTGATTTGGAAAGATTAAATACACGATCAAGTTGAATTATTATATCATTTATCTGTACGATCAGGAAAAAGATGCAAAATGCACCTAAATAAATGTAAGTTGTTATTTTTAAGTTGCTACTGGCTTGTGGACCATTAATCTGCAGGATTTGAAAGTATTTGGAAAACTTTGTATACACGTGAAAATTCTTGCTCTGGTCTTTCATAATAAACTTTTAGCCCTTTAGTAGAAAAGTGAAAACTATAGAAAGAAAATCTAATAACATCATTAACATACCTCTCACACACATCATTTTATAAAATATGTTGTGCTATTGTCTTTTAAGTCCATTTTTAATCTATTCTTCCACGTTTGTGGACAGCCTTTCTCCCTAGTTATCTATGCTACCTTCTTACTGTTACCCCTCATTTATACAAACATTCACAATTACTTATTTGAGCTATTTCATAATGAGCCAGTTAGCTGAAAGGAAGCACAGGTAAGGGTCTCAGTATTATGGGTGCAGATAGCAATGAAACGGGACCAGATTCCAGGTTCAAACAATGGAAAGCAGTGCTGAGAGCTATAAATAGATGATTGGAGAAAGCAAAAAAACTGAAATAATGGGGGTGGGGTGGAATCTGAATTCAATCTGACCATGTAAATAGAGAAGTGTAAATTGAAACTTGATCTGACCCAAGAATCTAGGCAGAGGACTCTGAGGGTAGCAAGAAGGAGCAGCCAGCTCATGTGCCAGGTAGATGCAGAGACGACGCTTTTAAATGGACCCAAGAGAGGTGCTTGCGACTTAAGCAAAAGTGAGCTTACTCTCCTCAAGACCAACTGCCAAAAGGAGGAGAGGCGTTAAGCCAGGAGGGAAGCAAGTTGGAGGAGAACTGCCAATGTGGCAGAGTCAACTTCATGATGATGCCCTCTATTACATCTGAGCAGGAGGTGGACCGACTATCAGGGAGGGCCATGCACAACAAACGGGAAGTAATGCCACTATCCTAATAGCTCTTCTTCTTTCCCAGATGGTGGTAATGGCACAAATCTTCGTGAATGTAGAGATTCCCCAATTAGTGGCAATTTCCGTTGTGGATTTTGACACATTCATTAGCTAGCATTCAATGTACATTTCCTTAATATACCTTTTATTTCCTTTTCTTCATCCTCCTTACCCACTTAGAAATATTATTTGGTCCTCTTTCGACCACTGCCTTCCATGAGGTGTTCAGGGACCTCACACCAGCCTCCAGAAGTCTTTCACTGCAAAAGCTCTCAAAGGGAACAGAATTTGTACTCAAAACAATGGCTGTGTTTCAGCAGCTTCCCTACAGTGGCAGGGCATGCGGGCAGGGGGGGGGTGGGCTTTCTGTTTTCTATTCCTGCAAACGCTATGACCTTGGCTGGTAGAGTGGGGAGGACCATAGGTCTTTCACACTGAGCTGGGTTGAGATATCAGTTCCTGAGGAAGTCCCCAGAATCCACATTTCTGGATCTATAAAATAAAGCAATAATGATCTCTTCTATGTTTCATAAGGATACTCAGTGAGAGAAAGTGTTACCTACTTATCATGGTCCTGGGTGAGTCTGATAATTAAAAGGATCCTGCTTAGGTGATGGTCCAAGGCATGTGATCCTAGCAAGGTCCATTCAATACTTTCCACCAGCATCCTGAATCTTGAGCAGAAAGAGGCCAGAGTCCCACACAACTGTCCATTAGTTGCACACTGAGACTCACCAAGACCTGCTCTACTGGGGGTGGGGAGAGAAGTCTGCAGAGGCAAATAAACTGCTAGTACAAAAAGAAAGCAGGGCGGATGTTGCCTGGGCCAAAAAAAAAATAAAAAAAAAAAACAACAGATGCCCAGAATACACATTCAATCTCAAGTAACCAAAAGTAAGAAAGGAAATAAAAGAAGGAACTAACTGTCATTATGGAGAGATTTACTGAACACAAAGGACACATGTTGTTGACAGAACTACTTACATTTTTATGTGTGTGGCATGTATGTGTTTATGTATATATATATTTGCACACACACACATACACACACACTCCTCACACTCATCCTGAAAGTTCATTGGTGTGATGGTTAGCATATTAAAATAGTGTTAGAGGTTAAGCCAGTGGCAGCTTTCATCACAGATTTCATATAAATTAATCTAAATTTCCCAGCAGTTGGCTCTGAGACAATACTTTGTCTGCTATCAGGCAGACTTGTAATTGGGTTGTGATGTATTTTTAATGATATTTATTATCTTTCAAGTGTTTCTAGAAAACCAAATTAGACATATAATTAAATTCGATTCAGATCTTCTTGGACATTTTCTACTTCTTTATAAGCACCAGTGTTAGATGCAGAAGCAACCACTCTTATTTTCTTAACCATCATTTGCTACACGGAAGTGTGAGAATTTTGTTGTGCTGCTAAAAGGTATATATTGTCAAATTTCCTTATTAAAGAAAATAAGACTGAAAAGGTCAGTTTGAAAGTACACCTTATATCAGAGATTCTAAAAAGCTCATTGGTGTGCTTAGTTTTCCCAATGACTTTAAGGGTTAACAAAATGGAATGTTCTGATTTTTCTAACTATAATGTTTGTGTTGAATGTGATGACTTTATCTTTCTTTATATTTGTAAAGGGCTTTATAATTTACCAACTTTAACCTGCTTCATTTCACTGAAATGGACTAAGACATTTTAAATGTTACTACTGGTTGATTTCTTCTGAGATCTATGTCCGTTTTTGTTACCAAGGGAACCATTTCCAAATTCAGCTTAATCTGAGCCTGCCCAGCTGTACAGTTCTTAACTTTGATTTAGCTAGTGTTTTTCCATTCTCATGAAACTGTGTACTTCAAGACAGAGAGAAGGTTAAAAGGTCCATGAGATGGCTTATTCCTTACTTGATCATTTCCTTTTTGGTAAGGAAAGCTAGTCTTGTTTTCTGAAGCTCAAACATTTGATAGGTTGTCCAGTAAAACTCCCTTTGATGAAAGGCTGAATTAATCTGTCACACGACCACTGGCTGACAGCTGTGGACATGGATACAGCTGTGTAGGCTCTCTCCAATTTTCTCATTTATTTTAAACACAGATAGTGTGGAAGTTGGTTCCGTTCCAATTGCACTAAGGCCAAAGGGTCCTGGATTGAGTTAAGGTCTCAAGAATCCATGTGTCATTTGTATTTTTATTTCCTCTAAGAAATTCAATCAGTTATCTTGATAATGCTTAAATTAGTTAACAGCTGTGTTGTTTCAGATTTGTTTTAGATATCTTGAGATTGGAATTCTTTTTAGGGTTTCTCTAAAAACCCTGTGGATCTTCATTGTTAGCTTTTTGCTTGTCTGTATGCCAAGATGTGAAGAGGATGTTTAAATAATTAGAAAGTCATGCCTTGATAGAGTCTACTGTATTGGTCTTGAAGTAAATATCAACTTTTATTTGTTTGTTCTCCTGGATTATTAGTCAAAATGAATGGTTTTGTAAACTGAAGAAGGCACTCAGATGTAAATTAATTCTGTCATGAATATTCAAATAAGAATAAATGTACAGATATCTGGAAAGGACAAGGCTGATTGAGGAAGACTGAGAAAGTCTCAACTAGCATAACAAAGGGTTTGAATGTTACAGAAAGAATATAAAAGTTCTCAAAGGCAGGGTGGACAATCTTTTTTTATAATAGTGTTCCCTGAAAAGATCAGATTTTTTGAAAAGGAGGACCAAAGGAATAGTACTAGTTCAGATCAACAAACTAGAGTGACCCTCACCCAGTGGTGAGTAACCAAGGCTTAGCTCCGTAATTGTACTTAAAATTTAGAATACAAATATGTGGACTCCCCAAATGAAGAATTTACTGTTGCTGTGGTTCTCCATTCTTCATCCCACCCAACCACTTTCCCTGATTAGTCCTTAGCGATCCTATTTACTCAGAGTGCCAACAAGCTTGACCTACATGAATGTAGCTTAGAGCTACAGAAAGAAATTCTATATCTACAACCTGATTGTACTCTAGGTATTTATATTCACAAAGCCAATGAGTTTAATACTAAACTCATTTTAATTCAATAATTTTTAATCCAGAAGTATAAATAACAAAATATTTTCTCAGCTATCTCTCAAGGAAAGTAAAAGGTAGAATTTCAAAGTCACCTTCATGTGTTGATATATGTGATTTAGGTAGATTTCCTTTTTTTTTTTAAAGATTTTATTTATTTATTTGACAGAGATCACAAGTAGGCAGAGAGGCAGGCAGTGAGAGAGAGAGAGGAGGAAGCAGGCTCCCTGCCAAGCAGAGAGCCCGATGCGGGACTTGATTCCAGGATCCTGAGATCATGACGAGAGCTGAAGGCCGAAGCTTTAACCCACTGAGCCACTGAGGCGCCCCCCCTTTCTTTTTCCTTTGAGGGGTAGAGCAGCCAGACTTCAAGAGATTCACAGAAAAGACATTGCCCTTTTTTAAAAAAAAAATGTCAGTATTTTCCTTATGTTACTACTTCTTTTGCTTCCACAGAATCACTAGAAATTAAGAGCTTTTTTTTAAAGGAAATTTAGATAATAAATATAGAAACATGTACCACAGTTTCTGGTACATGAAGACAAATTTAGTGTAATGAGTTTAACTGGTTGGTTGGTTTGACTTGTTTTTTTGTTATATGCTTTTGACTAAAATGTGTGGGGTAATTTTCAGTCCTTTTCAGTAAAGACAAATCTCTATATTTGTCTGGCATTTATTGGTTCACTTACTCCCCCCACCCCCATACTTCATCTCCCTGATCCTTGTAATAACACTGCCGCAAACAGGAAGTTGCCCTTTGACTCATTTAAATCAACCTCACTCAAGCACAACTTAAATACCTTGTCCCAGTTACATAGCTGGTAGGTAAAACACTGTGACCCTCCAACTAGAGATTCTGACTTCTATTCTTTTGCCACAATGACCAATGCACAGAGATGTTTAAGTAACTTAGCAGATGTCTGAGGTTCCCTACAGAGCTCAAAATACTTTAGTTAATACATTGCTAATTGTTCTTCTCTTTTTTGCTGACATTCGATTCTAGGACCACATACATAATCTGTAATTATTTTCCCCAGTCTTCTTTCCCCAGTGTTTTATATATCTTTTTTAATTACTTGAAGCTGTTCCTAGTTGAAATTCCATGTGAAGTCCCCACTGTGATTTTTTTACTTTTCCTCTCTGGTGGATCTTCCAAGGGTAAACAGTTTTAAAATCAAATAATTCCCCAGTGTTTCCATGGAGGCATGATAGTTTTGAAAGACCTAGTTCATTTTTTCACCACAATGAAAGCAATACATGTTTGTTACAGAAAAATTTGGAAAATTTGAGAAGGCAAAATAGTAAAATCCTAAATGTCATCTCCCATCCAAATATAAATAACTAATAGCATTTAGAGCTATATCTCTAATCTTTCTTTAAATTGTTTAGATATTGTGCAGATTAAGTTTAAATTCCAGTGTACAATATTTATTCCCACTTTTATTTAATAATAATACATAACCAATTTTGCTTCTTATTACCAACTTCCCAAAAGTCCAGTTGTAATGTCCATGTACTGTTTCTTAGAATGGATGTACCATAATTTCCTAATCATTCCTTAGCCTCAGTGATTTATTATTTCCCATTTTTAGCGGGTCTTGTCCTTCAGACTTCACTACCTCTTAGAGACTGAAGTGTTTTGGACTCAGTCTTTCAAATCACAATATGTGTGCATCTAGAATCATTGTTTCTCCTTTTGTAGACATGCTTGTCTTCTTGGACATCTTGATCACAGACTGCAGCCTTCTCACATTTTCCCCTCGAAAGCCAAACATATTCAAAACATCATTACTACCTTTACTAAATAATTGAAGAGTTACAAGGAGGAAACAAAGAAAGATACTACACAATCATTCATTAGTATGGTTTTTTTTTTTTTTTTTTTTTTTTGACAGACAGAGATCACAAGCAGGCAGAGAGGCAGGCAGAGAGAGAGGAGGAAGCAGGCTCCCCGCAGAGCAGAGAGCCCGATGCGGGGTTCGATCCCAGGACCCTGAGATCATGACCTGAGCTGAAGGCAGCGGCTTAACCCACTGAGCCACCCAGGCGCCCCCATTAGTATGTTTTAATCCACATCCTATTTCCAATGTCCTTTCCAAAGACCATTACAACAGTAAGCCTCTGTCCACTACACACAAGTCTGAGAAATAAATATCAATCACTGGTTTTAAAATTTTTTTAATTTAAATTCAGTTTAGTCGATATACAGTATATTATTAGTTCTGGGGTAGAATTTAGTGGTTCATCAGTTACATGAACACCCAGTGCTCATTACATCAAGCACCTTCCTTAATGCCCAGTTACCCCTTCCCCTCACCAACCTCCCCTCCAGCAACTCTCAGTTTGTTCCCTATAGTTGAGAGTCTCTTATGGTTTGCCTCCCTGTCTGTTTTTATCTTATTTTTCCCTCCCTTCTCCTATGATCCTCTGTTTTGTTTCTTAAATTCTGCATATGAATGAAATCATATGGTATTTTTCTTTCTCTGACTATTTATTCTGCTTAGCATAATACCCTCTAGTTCCAGAAATGTCATTGCAAATAGCTAGATTTCATTCTTTTTGATGAGTGAGTAATATTCCACTGTATATATACACCACATCTTTATCCATTCATCTATCTGTGGACATCTGGGCCCTTTCCATAGTTTGGCTATTGTGGATATTGCTGCTATGAACATTGGGGTGGATGTGCCCCTTTAGATCACTATGTTTGTATCCTTTGGATAAATACCTAATAGTGAAATTGCTGAGTCATTGGGTAGTTCTGTTTTTAACTTTTTGGGGAACCATTGTTTTTGAGCAACAGCTCTAGTGTCTTCACTTTGGGGATATGACCTCCACCATCCTGCCTGCCTTCCTTATCCCTCTTGGATTAAGGTCGATATTTTTTCTCCATCTTGTTCCAAAGATAATATTGCAAAGACATACATTTATACGTCTTGGCTTGTATGTGTAGTTATTTCTTTAAAATACAGTCTCAAAAAAGGAATTCCTGGGTGAAAAGATGTCAACTTTTTTACTCAAATATTTATTGAATGCCTCCTCTTTGCTCTTTATACACATTAAATTTACAATTTAAGTGCTTTAAATTCATGACTAAGGGAAATTTAAACTCACAGACTATACTTAACACTTATGGAATTAGTACTATGGGTTTGGTGCTATTCTAAAAGTATACCCTATATTACCTCATTTAATACTATAACATAGCTCCTACTAAGATGTCCATTTTACAGATTAGAAACTAAGGCACAGAGATTCTAATTAACATGTCCAACATTCCATTGCCCAAAAGCAGCAATTCCAGAGCTAGAACACCAAGGGTTCTGGTTCCAGAGTAAATGTTACACTCTGTTCATCTCAGCATAAAACACTTATAATCACCCTCCACTTTTTACTTTGGACTCCCCTAAAATAAGGCTGGGTGGTCTAGTTTATTTCTTAGTTAAATTGTACTTCTATTCTGGAGAAAAGTCTAGGTTGATAATTTAGTTATTTTACTTGTCATTGTTAGACACTTTCAAATGCTGAGATCTTCAGTCATCATTTCTTCACCCATTTGATTTTGAATTATAATTATGAAATTAATTCAGATCCTTGCAACAGTATACTATGTCCTTGAAATTTGCGTCTTTAGCTAAGGCACAATCTGCTCCTTCAAACCAAATTAAACGACTCTTGACAGCCTGGGTTATTACTAAGATGGCAGGTTTACCAACTCTAGGAGTTAGATATTGTGTTGACATTCCATGAGAAGTTGTAGAATAAGAAGAAGGAAGGAAAGCCTTTGTTTTTGTGACAGGAGCCCATTCTTCTGCTGAGAAGTTGAATTGGAGGAGAGCTGAGGATTTGAGAAAGTAGATCAAACAAATCCCTCAATATTTATGAGAAGAACAGGGCCCGTTACCACTGCAGTGCAACACAGCTCCGCTGCATGATAACAGGTATTGGTGGGTGCCTTTTCCCATGCCTGGAGCAATTTTAGAACAGCTAATGAAATTCATTAGTCATCTGAGAGAGAGCAGGAGTAAAAAGCACTATAAAAATCCAATCCAATTCAGGGTAATCTTGGCACACGCCTTAGCCCAGTTGGTGTATTTCCAAAAGAAAGAGGCACATTAAATTCAGGAGGGACAATCCAACTGTTCTAAAGCTATAAATCAATGCTACTTAGCTCTCATTTTTGCTCGACATCTCTGCAAGGAGCCATAGTGAGAAATTAACTGATTCCACCATGCTCATATACATGTGTCTCTTTGACCAAAACACAGAGAGTCAGCTCTCTTGCTCCAGAGAGAACTACTCATCACATGACCTAAACCCTCACCATCACAGATGCATAAAGCCTTCGTGCTAAGCATAGCCAAATCCCAGGCCCTAGGTGCTACGGAGTACATCATTGTTATTTTCATTTTTAAACCTCATATCCACAAAATTATGAAACACCAGATGTTTTGAATGCTACACCTTGGGACGCCTGGGTGGCTCAGTTGTTAAGCAGCTGCCTTCGGCTCAGGTCATGATCCCAGCGTCCTGGGATCGAGTCCCGCATCAGGCTCCTTGCTCATCAGGGAGCCTGCTTCTCCCTCTGCCTCTGCCTGCCATTCTGTCTGCCTGTGCTTGCTCTCTCTCCCTCTCTCTCTCTGACAAATAATTAAATAAAATCTTTGAATGCTACACCTTGACTACACATTTCCTGGGAAGATAGAACTTTACTAATCTGTCCCTCAGAAGTCAAAAAATTGATGCATGATTTGAAGCAGCCCTGCTAGGTTTTGCAGCCCTATGACAAAATAAGCTAAGCGCAACATTTAAACAGGAAAAGCTTAATAAATGTCATCCACTGATTGGCTGATATGTCCTAGCCTTAAATGATTTAATAAAAATATACCTTCCAGCAGAAGTTTTTAGGCTATGCCTTTTATTAGGTGCATCAAGGAGAGGTGGGGATTTAATTTCTCTACGGTTTTATTAACAACCTGTGACTTGAGAGCTCTGATTTTCCCATTGTACTAATTGAGGTGGGGCTAATTCTAGGTAGAGTGTGGGCCCCCCGAAACATCTTCTCTGAAGGTCTTCTTGACTCCAGCTTGATATTAATGGTCACATTGCAACTAAGGGAGATAAAATTAAAAGGAGAGTGAGAACAGGATGGAAAAAGGCCCCTGAAAACATATTCTGTCATTTGCTTTTAAACCCATAAATTGCAACACATACTAATAACAAGTGACACTCTCACAGTCCTGTTCATGTCGAAATGAGGACAGCGAGAAGAAAGTCTTGGTAGTTACATTAAGGGCTATTGGTATGTGAGTGCTGAAGGGCAACAACATCTGTAAACTGGAGAACCAGTGAGGGAAATGGACATAACCAACCAAATCTATGGTTCATTTGCTACATTTCATGCACAAACACAATATTAAAAGAAGGAGGGAAAAAATAGAGGTTCCCAAACAAGCCACATATTTCAGACTTGAAGGTCTGAGGGAGCAGCATGTGACATTACAGGGTAAGAGATCTTAGAGACAGAGCACTGAGGTCCGTAGCTGAGCTCCACTGAATCGCCACTACTTGAAGACATTCAAAGCCAACTAAAAATAAACTAAAATAAAGCCAAATCTAACATCTGGAGCCTGCATTTGCCTCATGAGCCATGAGTCTGTGGTCCTTGAGATCAACCTTGGCCTGGGAAAATAGGGAATCAGAACTTAAAATAAATCTACATAGAAGAATCAAGTCAAAAGGCAGGGATTCTAGGACTTTTTTTTAATTACCTGATTCATGCCATAGTGTCTCTGTGTCTTGTGCTACGAAACAGTGAACACTTCACACAGCTCTTTACCCAAAGAGGTTGTATGGGACAAATAAACATCTTTCCTCCAAAAATTACATGGAGTCCTGTGTTTTTTATTTGCTAAGTCTGGCAGTCTTACTCGACGGGCCACTCCAGAGAGAATATTCACCGTACATCATCTTTAGAGTACTTAAGCATTATAAAATGGGTTTGTTCTGTTTTGTTTTAATGCTGAAAGTACATGGAAGTTCTTGTTAGTGGTCCATGATGTCATATCTTGTTTTTGATTTTGTTTACATTTGGAAAAAACATCTATTGCTACTTAGAGGAGTCAGTTAGCAATTATTAAAATGTTCATGGAAGTTTCTAGGGCCTCACCAGCAGAGATCTTCCAAAGAAGGTCTTAGAAATCAAAACTAAACCTCTGTGCTCTGCAGACTGGTGAGGGGTGAGGTCAACAGGAAACTGTTGATGGCATTGACGTGCTAGAGAAAAAAAAAAAGTTTTTTCCATTTATGAGATTCCCCCTTAGCCTCCAAAGTTCATGGTGACCACTCCAGCTCCTTACAGCCCCCAAATAATCTCAAAGACCATCCCTTGTCACTTAAGTTGTACACATATTTCATCAAAGGGCAAGGGAATTCAAGACTGTGTCCTTGATTTTCTGTTTTGCAATGTTTTATTCTGTATTTGGGAACCCATTTTTTTCACGTTTGGAGTAAACACATCAGCCTTGTAATGCTACCATCACACCTTTTTCCCCTCTGGCATTCATCATTTGGTGCTATAGGCCATTTCTTTGAGGGAAGTGCCTCTCATCTTGGCTTCCAGATTTTAAGGCCATGTGATCATCTGGCTAATTTTTCAGACTCTTCTCCATTTCCACCACAATGCATCCATAATAGCTGCATTGTTCAACCCTGTTAGAGAATTACCCAGTTTCTCTCTGTTGTGGCAAAGAAGCAGAGAGCCAAACAATTAATCCTGACACAGGATCCATGCTTCAGGGACAATGAAGACAGCCCGTGATACTTTCCTTGCTAATGGGGAGCCAACATTTTAAAATAGATCCAAGTAAACCTCACAAGGAAGGATCTAATTCAGCAAAACTGTTGATGATCATAATACTATAGCAAGCAAGCAGAGGACTTTTCTTCAAACTGACAAAGATAAAGTTCACATAATTCAGCGGGTGTGTTTGGCTGAATAGCATGAGCTTTGGGAGCTCAGTGAGAACAGCTTGAATTACTGAGCAAGAAGTCAAGTATTTCAGGATCTTTTCATATTATTTCAGATCTGGAAATAATAGTTATGTGGCTTTGCTCTAAATGCCTGGAGTCTCTGTGACTCTACTGGAAGGACTGCATCATGTCAAAGCCTTGGTAGCTAAGAAGCGAAATTCAACCATGCGTTGAGAAGAAGCAAAATTATGTGTGTCAGTGGTTAATGTCATATTTTCTTTTTCCACAGCACGAAAAGCCCAGGCTCCTTGAGCCTTTGGATTATGAAACTGTCATTGAAGAACTTGAAAAGACCTATCGGAATGATCCCCTTCAAGATCTTCTGTTCTTCCCCAGTGATGACTTTTCAGTAAGTGTTATTTTTCCAAGCCATCTAAGTTTGGGACAGCCCCAGAGATGATAAAAGATCCTCTCCAGTCAGGTCACTGTCTTCCCTTATAGATTCAGGTTGGGCGGTACTCTTTCTTGTGGCTACCCTACATCATAGTCACTGTAGTGGGAAGCCACATCCGCCAATAGAGAATGTCCAAGGTCTTGGCATAGCTGAAATTTCCACAGTGGCCTTTGGGGTGGGAGATGCACAGGGTACTGCTGGTTCCAGGTGGTACCCGTGTCCATACCAAAGTCTGGGTACCTAGCCTCACAGAGCACTTCTTCTCTCACCCATTTCTATCTGAAAGCTTCCAAGCGAGTGAAACCAGCCAAAGGCAGAGGGAGGAATCTCTTGGCACAGAACATGCAATTCTTAAAAATCACCCTTAATCTTGGCTGTCCTTTGGTAAGGAACTGGTAAGGCTTGCGGGCAAAGAAAGAGAGGCCAACACATCTTCATGGAAAGATTTGTGATCTGAAGACAGTGCTTTCTGGCATGTGGAATGCTCCTGAAGATCGTAGGGGGAATGAATAAAAAGGCAGTTCATTGTGGAATTGGAAACAAACACAGTAAATTTATGGCTGATGAGCACTCGCATGTCTCCAGCATTCCATTTGTGGTCATCTCAAACATTTTTACATTGTTAGGAAATATCTGTGTAAATGGAGATCTCAATGAGCAGATGGTGACCTTTCTTGTCTTTTCCTAAAAGAATGGTGTTCAGATATCACAAATAAATATCTTAAAGCCAATGAAAAGGTAGCTCCAGGGTAACTCTGGGAAGTAACCACTGTCCATGGTAACCTCTGCTGAGTTTCTGGGGCCTCATGCTCATGCTTCTTTAAACAGCCTCACACTCCCATTCTTTCCTCTTACTTTTGGGGCAGATCTGGCTTCTGGTTTCTAAGGTTAATTATTTTCACCTTCCTCCATGGATTACTAAAAAAGAAAGTAGATGAAATGGAAGTTCACCATTTTCTGTTCCAAGTATAGAGAATGATGGAAGAAAGGAGATAGATTCATAGGAAGGAAAAAAGGAACTCTCCTAATTTGTTTTTCAGATTTTTACACAGGTCCTACTTTACTGGTTGACACACTTTAAGAGAGGCTGGGCTCATGCAGAAATGTCATTTCCGTGGTTTAGACCACCAGGGCTTGAACTGCAAGCACAAAGTTGAGCCACATTTTATTTATTTATTTATTTTTACTTCCACACCCTCACTTTCTTTCATACTGAAGAAAAAACTTTATGAACAGACTCTTTCTGCCAGACAATACAAAAATCCTTGAAACTTGGAGACATTTTCTTCTAGCTCTGTCATCCAGATATATGACAAAAGCTACTCCAAATTCCCCCAG
This sequence comes from Enhydra lutris kenyoni, assembly GCF_002288905.1. NCBI lineage: Eukaryota > Metazoa > Chordata > Mammalia > Carnivora > Mustelidae > Enhydra > Enhydra lutris. Next base: position 34,359,689 of record NW_019154085.1, on the reverse strand, counting down.
TTTCAGAAGAGAGTGGATGGGTGTAACAATTGCACTGAATTTAAATTCATATTCTGGCATCTTTTCACAATCATTTAAGTTAAAAATTGTCTGATTACTCTAGGACCTTTGTCTTCCTTAATGGTGTGAACAGAGCATATAATAGCATACATGCTTCTTTGTTTTCCAGAAGTGAATATTCCAATAAATACACTGAATTCTTTCCTCCTCCGGTCCTTTGCTCAACACCCTCTGTGGCCACCCCCCTTGCCTTCAAAATGAAGGAAAATCATGTTAGGATTGCTCAAGGGTCTTTCCAGAATCTACTCCTTGTACATCTCAAGGTCATAGTCTTCCTCCCCTGCTCAAACCCTAATGCTGTCATCACAGGCACCTTCATTGTCAATGGGTAAAATACTAGCATAATCCTCAATATAACATTCTCTCATCTTCAGGCTATTTTCTCCATTTATTCATTCACCAAATTTGTAACATATGATACTGAATGTTAGACATAAGTCTCAGACTGGGGAAGGAAGGAGCAGTGATTAGACAGAAATTGCCTGGTTTTAATGGAGCTTACCTTTCAGTCATATGAATCAGGCAAAAATAAGTAAACAAGTTAATTAACCAGATAATTGAGATGAAGACCAGTTCTAGGAAGAAAATCAAACAGGATCAGGTCATAGAAAAGAGGTGACATGTGAACTGAGTTTGGAATTTCCAAGGAAGACCAACCATGCTAAAACCTGAGGAAATATGGCATGTCTTGGGCTGAAGGAAGTCTCTGCAAAGGCCCTGGATGGCTCTGGACAGAGAGAGTGGGCAGAGAGGAGACAAGGTCTGGCAAAGGCAAGATGAGGCACTTGCGTCTTATTCCAAATGCAAGTGGCAAGTCATTGGACTGTTTCAAGAAGGACAAAAACTAACTTGGTGTATGTTATTGAAAGCTCATCTGGCCTCTGCTTGGAGAATATAAAACAGGGTGTGGAGGAAGCTAGGAGACCAGCTGTGGGAGAGTAGTTCTCAATTAACAGGTACTCAAGAGATATTGGATGCCACCTCGTCCTTATTATCAGAAAATGTCATATCATACAGATGTGTGTATCAAACATCTGACAAACAAATGAAGTTTTCAATATTATTACCACGTGAAGTTGTCAGTTTCTGAACAAAATTTGGATAGATTGTTTTCCCTCATTTCTCCTCTACAGTTGATAAGCCATGGCCCATGGGTGGCCTGCCGCTTATTTTTGTCTGTCCCATGACTCAAGTATGGTTTTATGTTGTTGTTGTTGTTTTTAAACTACCTTATTATATTTTCTACAACTGGGTAAATCGTTGAAGGCAAAAAAATATTTTGTAAGCCATGAAAATTATTTGAAATCAGGTTTTATTATCTATAAATAAAGTTTTATTTGAACACAGTGATGCCCATTCTTCTACCTATTGTCAGTGGCTGCTTTCATGACACCCCACAGGATTGTAGCAGAGATAGAGGGCCTTACAAGATTTACAACCTGACCCTTTAAGGAAAGAGTTGTAGCAGCTCTGCCATCACGAATGAACCTGGGTTCATTTGTGGGGGGTTTCATCTCCCTCTGTATGGAGTAAAGACCCTTCCTTAAACGTCCTCTGCCACTGTCTACTAATCCACAGCCCATGTCTCCTGTCAAGAGTGATTCTCGCCAAAAGAAAGCTCCCTGTTGAGTATCATTTCCCAGGCTTCTTTTTGAGCAATGGGTAAGGATTACCTGGGATGTGTGTGGACAGTCTCTGCTCACCCAGTGGGAAGTGGTAATAGAGTGATCACCCCCATCCCTGGGGCATCACAGAATGGAAGGAGGGGAGAAGCTCCAAACTTCCCACCCTCCCTCCAAACGCCCCAAGCCCGGCTGTGCCCTACAGGTGAGAGAATCCAGCTCACTTCCATGTTTGCATGTTACCAAGCATCCCCACTTGAGGCAGACCTGATTCATTACTGGCTTTGTTTAATCAATATTTATTTTGTACCCACGAAGCACTGAATATAGAACTGCACTTCCCAGATAAGTGAGGCAGGCAAGAAAAGCAAAAGCCCTGTATTTAAGGAGTGTGCACCCTAATATGGATGAAAATAAAAGCTGATTAAGAATCCTGGCTTCTTATGGTTGAGACATACCAAGAAACAGGGGCTTCCACTGTTATTTAATACACCTTACAGGAAATTATTTTCTACCAAGACAGGATTCGGGCAGTGTTTCTCCCTACTCACCCTGCCGACCCAAACCACCACATCCTTTTTTGTCTAGATCCCCAAAAGTAGCTTTTAACCAGTCTTCCTGCCCTCTTCCTTTGCCCTCATTTAAAGGAAGTTTTAGAAATACAAATCAGGCAATGAATGCCACAGCTCTAGTTAAAATTTTCCAATGGTTTCCCATTGCGTTCAGTGTCAAACCAACATGTCACCATTGTCCCCATCACCTGGTTCTGCATGACCTCAGAGCCTTTATCTCCCCACCCTGTTTCCCTTTGTCACTGCATGGATACCTAGCATTCTCTAAGGTTCCCTGAACTTGCCAAGCTCATCCCCTGTGTCAGGGCCAGTCTGCTCTCTTGCACAATGGATCCCTGTTTTTCATTCATAATTCAATTCAAATGCTACCTGTCCAAGGAAGCATCCATGACTCCAACCATGTAGTGTCCCTTTATGACCCCCATTTTTCTTTTCTTTCTAGCCCTGTCAAACCTAGAAGGACTTCAGTTTGCTTTTTCTCTCCTCTGTCACTCATTCCTCACCATGAGGGTGTACGCTCGAGCAGGACGGAGATGTGTTCTGTTTTGATCACTGGGAGACCCCCTTCCCCCAGCAGCTAGAGTGGCACTTGGCACAAAGCAGGTGGAAAATTAACATTTATTTCATGAATTATCTTTCAGAAACATGTGGATTGTTATTTTAGAATATACCTTTAATTCTTTGAGTACTTTTAGGAACCAAAAATTCCAAAGTGGAATTTTAGTATAGAGTGAAGTAATTGGTTTTGTTTGATGAGGAGGAAAGTGATCATTAATGTGATACTTTCCTCTTCGACACAACCCAGCATATCACCTTAGGAAAACAGCACTAAGATCATGATCCCCTTCTCCAGAAGCTCATTCAGCTGGTACAGTGCCTGCCACATAGCCACTATCAACAGAGGCTGATTTCCTTTCTGTACCCCATAATGTACCTGCTTTCTGTTACTAGGCATGGGAGAAATCAGTTTCTATCTGTATTTTAAGTACCCAACACAATGTGAGGGTCGTGAGCTTTCATGAAGATTATGGAACATTGAGTTAAAAATCGTCTTCTTCCTGGTAAAGGAACTGAAGTAAAAGCATTTCCCATTTTCTTGGCACATCCAGTGCGTGGGTCCTGGGAGCAGGCATTGTGATCTTTGGGACATTTTGCATCATAGTGAATCACTAAGAATAAACAGTCTTAGGTGGATTTCTTACCTCTTTCATTTGAAAAACATGAGCTACTTCATTCATTGTATTTGGGACTCTTGCTTTTCTTATCTTTCTTTCTGAAGCAGTTAGTAATAGAAACTTAGGACCAAAAAAATAAGGAACTCAGTCTCCAAATTGTGGCTTCATAAAATAGGCAAGGAGACTAAGAAAGGAAAAACAAGAACTAAAGAGCGGTTTCAAGGACACAGTGAATCATAGTGTTGAGTGATTCAGTTTGAGGAGAGACTGATTAAAAAAAAAAAAAATAGCAGAACCAAAAATGAGAAAGCCAGGAATGAGTTTCCTGTTGAATAACAGATACAGAATGCCTGATGTGGAATCACCTCCGGACTTACAAAAGCTTAAATAAGAAAGTTCAGAGGTCTGCAAGCTACCACACTGTGGAGGGCCACTGGATCGCCTGCATTTCAAGACTGCCCACGCCAGGAAAACTGCTCTATTTCAACTCAGCACCATGGCTTACTTTCTGTGAGTTAAGCTGCATGTATCAAGGGCAACAAAATGAACAAGAAACAGCGCTGACACTTGAAAGGTTATGCTTTTGACACCAGGAGGTGCCACTTTCAAAGTCAAAAGTCTGTGTTGTGCATGGGAAATGGCCTGCCTGAAGAGTTACACGATCTTCTCAAATCCCCTCTTCATCTCAGTAGTTCAGAATTAGTGTCTCTGGGTTCCCCAGTGTATCCTGCAGTTTTCATTGGCTTATTATTATTACTGAGTGAATCATGAATTCTTGACGTACCAATGGCTTTTTCTTTCCATAGTATGTTTTTAGCTCTAAAAAGCAACTGGTATATGGGGATTTCCAGACTCAACCACATGGGTCATTTTGTTGATAGGAAGCAGAAAGACCCCAACATATTTTAAATTGAAAAGCATAAAGGTCCTGAGTCATTAGTGTTTTGTTTTGTTTTGTTTTTCTTCTTGCTTTACTGAGATACAGCTCAACATTTTATAAAACTCTCAACCTCTTTTCAGTTTTTGGCTTCTGAGACTAAAAAGGCTTTAAATGGCTCACAGTGTTGATGAAAGAAAAATTGTAATTGCAATTTAAAAGGTAAGTGACAGTCTTTGTCAAACTAGGTTATTTCTAAGTTTTAATATTCCTCTCATTTACAAGCTAATGAGGTTGAGATTTTCAAAGGCTCTTGTTCAAGGATGTAGTGTATCTCTGAAGACAGAAATCAAACACGAGCACCTTGACTTGTAATTTACATTTCTGTCTACACAGCATGCTTATGGCCAGCAGCTTCTTAGAGAAATAAGATGCATTATTTGAGGAAATATTAACTCACTGAATCCCACAATGGATACCATCAGAAAATTGGTGTGGTAGTGAAGAATTCTGGAGGGCTTATTTCAGTTGAGTAAGAATATGTGGAGACTTCTCTGGGCTTGATCAGACTAGGAACATAGACACAAAAAATGTACATAAAGACTGGTACATGAATGTTCATAGAAGCATTATTCATAACTGTTTCCAAAGTGGAAACAGTGCAAATGTCCATCCACTGATGAATGAATAAATATACTGTGGTCTATCCACACAATGGAATATTACTCAGTCATAAAAAAGAATGAAATAACTGATTCATACTGCAACATGGGTGAAACTTGAAACCATTATGCTAAGCGCAGAAGCCAATTACAGAAGACCACATATGGTAGGAGTCCAACTGAAATGTCCAGAAAAGGCAAATCCATAGAGACAGGAAGTTAGCAGTTGCCAAGGCCTCAGAAGAAAGAAGAACGGGAAGTAACTGCTAGGAAATATGGAGTTTCTTTTGGACATGATGAAAATATTTCAAAGTAAAAAATGATGATGGCTGCACTACCTTGTGAATATATATATATATATATATATACCACTGAATTCTACATTTTAAACGGGTGAACTCTATGGCATGCCAGTTATGTCCTAATAGCACTATTATTTTTTAAGAAAGGATTTTTCTAGACATTAATGTAAGGGTAATGTAGATGGTCAGAGATAGGGTGCAAAAAATCATAATACGTGTCTATTTTCAAGTACTTCACTCTTTTAAAGGAATAAACAGGTGTACTAAAGAAACAATAAAGAACATGGGAAAGCATTTCATTTATTGTTATCTTTTATTTCTAATGCAGATTTAACATGTCTTGCTTATATATCAGCAACATACATATAATATTATATATATAACAAGAAATATATGTATATATGGGGGGGGAGAGAGAAAGAGAGAGAGATGTTGAATTAATTACTAGCAGAGATTTTGAATCTAAAATATTCCAGAATGGAGCTGCAGACTTCATGTATGATACAGACAATAAACTTTAGAGATCAGAGCAGAGAAAATGTGTGTTGGATAAATTAGAGAAGATTTTCAGAAGGAGATGGCACTTAATACTTAGCCTCAGGTTAGAAAAGAACAAGAAAAAGCAAGGATTTTTCTGAGAGGAAGAGGAGCATGGACAGGGTTTGTGCAAGAATGAGTCCAGTGCAGAAGAAGGAATGTGAGCAGCCATATGCAAAGATGCATGTTGGGTTGGCTGTAAGCAGGTTAGCTGGTGGCAGGCCTTGCCCGTCATGGGGTCATGTCCACAGGCCTCACACCAAGCAGGCTCGTTCTCTGTGCCTCCCTGGAAAGAGAGCTCAGACCACAACCTCTGAGTACTTGCCAAGGGAAGGTGTAATAAGTATATTGTTGGAGCACTGTGCTCTATGAATGTTCACATTTTCCCATATGTAAAATGTATCATCCCTACCTCTTCAGAGGAGACAAGACACATTTTGGAGCCTGCAAAATGAAAAATGAATCTCTCTCTCTCTCTCTCTCTCTCACACACACACACACACACACACACACATGAAATGAAATGACTTGCTCGGTGGTTTACCAATCTAAGAGTAAAAAACTTGAACCAGGTCCCCAAACTTCCCTACTTACAGTCTTATTACTTGAGAGATAAAGAAAGAGAGCAGAGTGGAGGGGCAGAGGGAGAGAAAGTCTTAAGCAGACTTCGCACTAATAGAATTCTCATGTTGTCTCCCTGCGGGTTGATCTCGTGACCCTGGGATCACAACCTGAGCCACAACCAAGAGTCAGACAATTAACCAACTGTGCCACCCAGGTGCTCCCTACTTAACTTATTAAATACTGTGATAGATAAGTTCTAGCTTGACTTGGCTAGATGATGACAACTATCCAGTTATGGGCAACTGCTCACTATTTGTGCATTTCCCATACAATTTAACTTCAGCAAAACAAGAAAGTCCTTCCCTTAAAGCACAATGAATGAGTCAACAATGATAAAAGGTTCAGCATAGGGAATATAATCGACAGTATTGTAATAGTGCGGTGTGGTGACAAATGGTAGCTACGCTGAGCATAGCATAACGTATAGAGTTGTCAAGTCACTATGTTGTACTCCTGAAACTAATGTAAATTGTGCATCAACTATATTCAAATTTTTAAAAAATAATAAACAAATGAATGAATAAAGAGGAAATTATCGAGAGGGTGAGCACAACAAAGGTATTAAAGTGATATTCTCACATACTTAAATAAAACAAAAACCACAACAGTACTCTTCTGAATGTAATAAAAGGTGTTTTTCAAGCAACTTGCAAAGGCTCCTGTTCAAGGACAAGTGTCTACTCTACCAGAGTATAAGGCCATATCAGTGTCTTGAAAAATTTAGGTGAAGATCACTTTTACACACATTTTTAGGTGGAATTGATTGTGAAATGTCTTAACTATAAGGCTTGTTGAATTCTCCAGTTTCAGACTGATTGATTACTATAAACACCATCATTTTTGTTCTTTTTAAGCAGCTGGGATCTACAGTACTGTCAGAGGAGGCTTTTGCTCCAGGATAAGAAAAGCAGCTTTTTTTTTTTTTTTAAAGACTTTGACCAGTGGCCTTTGGCCAATTGAGAAATGGCCGTGATGTGCTTCAAACAAAGTCTTCTGTGGTCACTTCAGCCAGCAGAATGGTGGCTGTGTCAAAGCCACAGAGACTACCCGCTAAAGGGTGGAAGGAATCAGAAAGTGTCATGGTGGTAGTTAAAAATGTCTGAGTATCATGGACCTGAAATTACAAACATTAGAACTGCATGCCTCATTGCATAAATAAAATGACAGTTTTTATTTCCAAATGCCTAATCTCTGGACAGTAAGCCCTTTATAAAATTCTACCACCAAGAGGAGCTTGGCCGAGTTCCAGTGCTGTTTCGGATCCATTTCATGCAATTGAGCTCCACTAATTGTCGACCAGAAGGTTTGTAAAAAAGAACAGGAAGTCTTCTGTGGCCAAGACAATTTGTAGTGGTCTGAAAGCATCTAATTCTCAGAAAAGAAGTTCTCTGCAACCATATTAATACCCTCAACAAATATGACTGCATACTTCTCTTCTTATTTGATCAATTTATCTTTGCTTCAGTGGAGACACCTTCAAGAATCGTGAGTGGAAAGGCCACAATTCTTAAAGCTGAAACCTTATGGAGGCCTTCTTTTTCAGCCAAATTCTCCAGAAGCACAGCAAAATATAACTGAGATAACTAGCATGTCATAGACGTTCATTATACATGTATGCCTTTTCTTATACCTGTGTATTCTGTGCAAATGGGAAATAATGCAACTTGTAAAATAATGGTTTAGATTTATCACATGATTACATGAGGGTTATTAAGACTCAGTTGTCTTATTAAGAACCAACATCATTTCATAACTAGAGGTCATCAGGAATCACTCCTAGCCATTATACCTATGGTTCCTTTTTTAAAAGCCCCAACCTGAATGAATTTCCAATCTCATACATTGCATAAGGGGCTCTATCTTTACTGTATGACATTCGTGAATCAAGTAGCTATGTGACCATTATTATTGGAAACCTGAATCCAGATATCAGAAACTTACCACTAAGGAAACAAAAATTTTCTTAAACCAGCTCAGTCTTCTCCTGGTGGTATCATACCATAGTGATCTTAGTGGGGCACCAGATACAGCTACAAAATAAGTCCGCATTTGAGTCGTGTTACTCTACTCTCAATCAGACATACAGTATTTGAGAGCAACTATTGTTTTTTATTTTTTTTTTAATTAACACATAAGGTATTATTTGCCCCAGGGGTACAGGTCTTTGAATCATCAGGCTTGCACATTTCACAGCACTCACCATAGTACATACCCTCCCCAATGTCCAAAACCCAGCCACCCTATCCCTATGCCCCTGCCCCCAAGCAACCCTCAGTTTGTTTCCCGAGATTGAGTCTCTTATGGTTTGTCTCCCTGCCAATCCCATGTTGTTTCATTTTTTCCCTCCCGAGCCCCCATGACCCCCAGCCTTCCCTCTCAAATTCCTCATATCAGAGAGATCATATGATAATTGTCTTTCTCTGGTTGACTTATTTCGCTTAGCATGATACCCTCTAGTTCCATCCACATCATTGCAAATGGCAAGATTTCATTTCTTTTGATGGCTGCATAGTATTCCATGGTATGTATGTGTGTGTGTGTGTGTGTGTATGTATATATACACACCACATCTTCTTTATCCATTTATCTGTTGATGGATGTCTAGTTCTTTCCATAGTTTGGCTGTTGTGGACATTACTGCTATGAACATTCAGGTGCACATGCTCCTTTGGACCACTACATTTGTATCTTTTGGGTAAATACCCAGTAGTTTCATTGCTGGGTCAGAGGGTAGCTCTATTTTCAACTCTTTGAGGAACCTCCATACTATCTTCCAAAGTGGCTGCATCAGCTTACATTCCCACCAACAGTGTAGGAGGATTCCCCTTTCTCCATATTCTCACCAACATCTGTCATTTCTTGACTTGTTAATTTTAGCCATTCTGACTGGTGTGAGGTGGTATCTCACTGTGGTTTTGATTTGTATTCCCCTGAAGCCGGATCATGTTGAGCACTTTTTCATGTGTCTGTTGGCCATTTAGATGTCTTCTTTGCTGAAATGTCTGTTCATGCCTTCTGCTCATTTCTTGATTGGATTATTTGTTCTTTGGGTGTTGAGTTGAAAAGTTCTTTATAGATTTTGGATACTAGCCCTTTATCTGATAATGTCATTTGCAAATATCTTCTCCCATTCTGTCAGTTGTCTTTTGGTTTTGTTGACTGTTTCCTGTGCTGTGCAAAAGCTTTTGATCTGGATGAGGTCCCAATATTTCATTTTGCCCTTGCTTCGCTTGCCTTTGGTGATGTTTCTAGGAAGAAGTTGCTGTGGCGAGGTCAAAGAGGTTGCTGCCTGTGTTCTCCTCAAGGATTTTGATGGATTCTTGTCTCACATTGAGGTCTTTCATCCATTTTGCATCTATTTTTGTGTGTGGTGTAAGGAAATGGTCCAGTTTCATTTTTCTGCATGTGGCTGTCCAATTTTCCCAACACCATTTGTTGAAGAGACTATCTTTTTCCGTCAGACATTCTTTACTGCTTTGTCAAAAATTAGTAGACCATAGAGTTGAGGGTCCATTTCTGGGCTCTCTATTCTGTTCCATTGATCTATGTGTCTGTTTTTGTGCCAGTACCATACTCTCTTGATGATTATAGCTTTGTAATAGAGCTTGAAGACTGGAATTGTGGTGCCACCAACTTTGGTTTTCTTTTTTTTTTTTTTTTAAAGTAGGCAGAGAGGCAGACAGAGAGAGCGGGGAAGCGGCTCCCTGCTGAACAGAGAGCCCAATGTGGGGCTCGATCCCAGGACCCTGGGACCATGACCTGAGCTGAAGGCAGAGGCTTTAACCCACTGAGCCACCCAGGTGCCCCCAACTTTGGTTTTCTTTTTCAACATTCCTCTGGCTCTTCAGGGTCTTTTCTGGTTCCATATAAATTTTAGAATTATTTGTTCCATTGTTTGGAAAAAATGAATGGTATTTTGATAGGGATTGTGTTAAATGTATAGATTGCTTTAGGTAGCATAGACATTTTCACAGTATTTCCTCTTCCAATCCATGAGCATAGAAAGTTTTTCCATTTCTTTCCATCTTCCTCAATTTCTTTCACGAGTACTTTATAGCTTTCTGAGTACAGATTCTTTGTCTCTTTGGTTAGATTTATTCATAGGTATCTTATGGTTTGGGTGCAATTGTAAATGGGATTGACTCCTTAATTTCTCTTTCTTCTGTCTTGCTTTTGGTGTAAGGGAATGCAACTGATTTCTGCACATTGATTTTATATCCTGACACTTTACCGAATTCCTGTATGAGTTCTAGCCGTTTTGGAGTGGAGTCTTTTGGATTTTCCACATAAAGTATCATATCATCTGCAAAGAGTGAGAGTTTGGCTTCTTCTTTGCCAATTCAGATGCTCTTTATTTCTTTTTGTTGTTTGATTGCCGAGACTAGGACTTCTAGTACTCTGTTGAATTGCAGTGGTGACTGTGGACATCCCTGCCATGTTCCTGACCTTAGGGGAAAAGCTCAGCTTTTCCTCATTGAGAATGATATTTGCTGTGGATTTTTCATAGATGGCTTTGGTGATATTGAGGTATATAACCTCTATCCCTACACTGTGAAGAGTTTTGATCAAAAAAGGATGCTGTACTTTGTCAAATGCTTTTTCAGAATCTGTTGAGAGTATCATATGGTTCTTGTTCTTTCTTTTATTAATATATTTTATCACATTAATTGATTTGTGGATATTGAACCAGCCTTCCAGCCCAGGAATAAATCCCACTTGGTCGTGGTGAATAATCATTTTAATGTACCATTGGAGCCTATTAACTAGTATTTTGATGAGAATTTTTGTATCCGTGTTCATCAAGGATATTGGTCTGTAATTTTCCTTTGTGATGGGGTCTTTGGTTTTGGAATCAAGGTAATGCTGGCCTCATCAAATGAATTTGGAAGTTTTCCTTCCATTTCTATTTTTTTGGAACAGTTTCAGGATATTAGGTATTAATTCTTCTTTAAATGTTTGGTAGAATTCCCCTGGGAAGCTGTCTGGCCCTGGGCTCTTGTTTGTTGGGAGATTTTTGATGACTGCTTCAATCTCCTTACTGGTTATGGGTCTGTTCAGGTTTTCTTTTTCTTCTTTTTTTAAATTTTATTTTATTTTTTCAGTGTTCTAAGATTCATTGCTCTGGTTTTCTCTTTCTTCCTGCTTCAGTTTTGGTAGTTTATATGTGTCTAGGAATGTATCCATTTCTTCCAGATTGTCAAATTTGCTGGTGTATAGTTGCTCATAATATGTTCTTATAATTGTTTGTATTTCTTTGGTGTTGGTTGTGATTTCTCCTCTTTCATTCATGATTTTATTAATTTGGGTCCTTTCTCTTTCTTTTTGATAAGTCTGGCCAGGGGTTTATTAACCTTATCAGTTCTTTCAAAGAACTAGCTCCTAGTTTCATTGATTTGTTTTACTGCTCTTTTAGTTTTTAGTTCATTGATTTCTGCTCTGATCTTTATTATTTCTCTTCTCCTGCTGGGTGTAGGCTTTCTTCACTGTTCTTTCTCCAGCTCCTTTAAGTGTAGGGTTAGGCTGTGTACTTGTGACCTTTCTTGTTTCTTGAGAAAGTCATGTATTGCTATATAATTTCCTTTCAGGACCACTTTGCTATGTCCCAAATATTTTGAACAGTTGTGTTTTCATTTTAATTTGTTTCCATGAATTTTTTAAATTTTTCTTTAATTTCCTGGTTGACCCATTCAGTCTTTAATAGGATGCTCTTTAGCCTCCACTTGAGTTCTTTCCAATTTTCCTCTTGTGATTGAGTTCCAGTTTCAAAGAATTGTGGTCTGAATATATGTAGGGAAGCTATGCACTAGATTTAGGGTGTATTTTAATCTAGTAGAAGAAATTGTATCCCAAAATTTTAAGAAAAAAAATTATATGTATATAAGAAATAAGTTTAAATACAATGAAGGGATAAAATATGACTATAACAGTGAAAATTTAAAAAGATTTTTTAAAAGGTACTGATAAGATAAAAATAGTTAAAAATGTTAAAATAAGAAAGAGGAAAAATTTTTTAAAAATAGAATAAGAAAAAAATAGAATTTAAAAAATTTAACTTTAAAAGACTAAAGGGTCATGGGGAAAAAAACCATGAATTCTATGTGCTGCTTTCCCCTAGCTCTGGAGTTCTGCAGTTCTCATAGATTGATGAACTTGGTCTTGGCTGGATGTTCTTGCTGATCTTCTGGGGGAGGGGCCTGTTGCAGTGATTCTCAAATGTCTTTGCCTGAGGCAGAATTGCACCATGCTTGCCAGGGGTCAGGCTAAGTAATCTGCTCGAGTTCACTCTCAGTAGCTTTTTTTTCCTGAACGCTTTCCATACAGGTTTGGAGGACAGGAATGAAAATGGTGGCCTTCCAATCTCTGGTCCCATAGGAGCCAAGAGTTTGGGGCCCCACTCCTCAGTGCACCCTCAGAGAAAAGCAGTCAATCCCTCCCATCTCCTTGGTCTCCGCAGCACTCTGTACTCACCTGGCCTGTGACCAAGTGTTTCTATCTCTGGCACACAGCCCCGTTTGGAGTCTCCAAACCCAGCAGATTCCTCCAACACGCTCCTGCACCACTCCTCCTGGAGGAGGAAGGAGGGGGTCTCCCTGGATCTGTTGCTTGTAGGGTCCCTGCTCAAAGAGCAGTGGTCTGACTATGACTTGGATCATGATTTAAGGTAATCCTGAGCTGAGAACCCACTGCTCAGCTCAGTTTCTGCAGCCAGCTTCCTCACTCTGGTACATGGGAGCTCTGCCTCACTCAGACACCCCTGGTTCTTTCTGTGGCCTGAGTGTCCTGAGACCACACTGTCCCTGAGAGGGCTCCACCCCCTGCTTAGCCTCTGGAGTGACGTCCCTCAGTGGAGCAGACTTCTAAAAGTTCTGGTTTTGTACTCAGCTGCTCTCTCACTTGTCAGGCGCCAGCCCCTCCCCACCACAGTCTATCTTCCTGGTGCTTTGGATTCACTTCTCCGCACGTCCTACCTTCCAGAAAGTGGTCGATTTTCTGTTCCTAGAATTGCTGCTCTTCTTCTCTTCAATCTCCTGTTGAGTTTGTAGGTGTTCAGAATGGTTTGGTAACTATCTAGCTGAACTCCTGATGATATCTCAGTCTCAGACTCCTCCACCATCTTGCTCCCCTCACCTCCAGCAACTACTGTTTTTTAAAAGCAAGGAACTAAAAGGAAACTGCACAGGATAATGAGAAAGAAGAATGGTATTTTTGTATAAAAATGTATTGTAATGACTGAAATATATAAAATTGTTTTAACTAGAGAGAAAAAAATCCTTAATCTTGCCAGTAGATTATAGTATGTAATGTTCCCCAGAAACACCAAGTTGGTGACACTGTGTATCTGAGAATTATCTATCCAAACAGGAAATGAGTTCTCCCCAGATAATTGAAAATCTAGAAAGAATCTCCAAAACTCAATTTTAGCATGGATTTTAATCTTTTACTTCAAACTTTCAATATAGTTTATGTACTCTTCATCTTCTAAGGAGTATACAACATAAAAGAAGCAACTTAAAAGAGGCAATTCAAAAGGAATCAAAAATGTAAAATCTAAATAATAAGTCCTAAATTGGCCCTACCTTATTTCACATGGTTGTATCTACACTTGGCTTATATTAATAGCTATGGCCCTGTAGCACTTCTGGACTCTGTTCACACAACTGCAGTGAAATCCACTGATCAAGGAAACTCAGTCTACAACTGCATTTTAGGATGGGCATTGATTATTATCATGTGATGTATCTAGAATTTCATTTTCTCATTATTTTTTATCCTCTGATTTTGATAGATTCACATGACATTCTTCCTCTTTCACAGTGTCTAAACCCCGTGCTCCAAACACACACACACACACACACACACACATTCAGCATACCCATTCATACATGCACAGACACACACGTGCTCACACAGCACACACACACCATACCCACACTCACACTACACATACTTATACACACACTCAAATATAGCATACCATCATGCATCATCAATACCCATGCACACATACTCACAGAAACACTCCTGTACTATGCCTAATCATGCACGCTCATGCAGACACATACCAGACAGACACACGCGCGCACACACACACACACACACACACACTCATGCACATAACCCACATATCCATATTCACACACTCAACATACTTAACAAATAAATATTTAAATACCCAACTGGACACTGAGATTAGAGTAGTAAACAAAAGAAACCAAAGTTCTTGCCTTCAGGGAGCTTATATCAAGGGTGAAGCAAAAGGGTCATTTGAAGAAAACATGAGTCTTGGACTGGAAGAAAAGGTCTGATGATGCCCTTGGGGACCAAATTCCCTGAGCCCCTTCCCTATCCAACTTCTCCAAAACTCAAGAGGGGTTTTGAGATTCTCATCTGTTTCATTAATTGGTCTAGAAAAAAAACACACTTCATCTAGAATAATTCAAATGAACTTTAGTTCCTGCTTTAGAAATGCTGATGAATCATTTGAGGATTTGGGGGTATGCAAACGAAAAAACCCCAAAGGTTGGTGCCATGTATGGTAACAGACTCACCACCCCAGGGCCTCTGGAACCACCAAGGGGTACAGATTAAAGAAAGCTGCAGGTAGATGAGAGAAAACTACCATTTTTAGGGTCTCCCACACTCCCCCCAACTTGATGGAGCTGAACACTCTATATGATATAAAGAAGAAACAACCTATGAAATTCTGTTTTGGATGTTTTATTTTAAGAGATCTTTTATACTTTTAACAAAAATAATGAGGCCAAAAGCATGAGTTATTTTTTTCTTCAAGATCCAGGTTTACTGAATGCCCTTGCTTTCCTCCCACCCTTAAAATTGTGACCACACACACACACACACACACTCACAGCTTCTGAAAATGGATTAACTTTACCTTCAAGAAATTATTTACACTATGATTAAAATCATGATGCTTTTATAAGTTTTCTCTTCCACTTCAAATTTATTTTAGGAGTATAACAACAACAAAAGATATAACAGAAATAAGCTGGTCAGAATACACAGATGCCCCAACTATTGTTTCCTACAGTGAAATGAAATAGCCTCAAACTATGAGCTCCACTGATAGAAAGTAATTTAATAGTGCTGGCATTGGCGAGCTATCGGAGGGTTGGCTCCTCTCTCCTAGAGATTGAAAGTTTCTCTGTCTTCTTTTACTGTTAGGTAATAAAATTGAAGACACTTTTCTATTGTATTTTTGGTATGATGGTCTGCTCAGTGCTTCTAAGTTGGAGAAACTTAATTTCTCTTTATCGTTCTTCCCAGACGGCAACGGTGTCTTGGGATATCCGGACATTGTACTCCACAGTACCTGAAGACGCAGAGCACAAAGCAGAAAATTTACTGGTGAAAGAGGTAAATGTGAGCTTCCAATCATTTCTTTATAAAGCTCTGTTTTCCCCCTGGTAGTGCTCAGTACAACTTCCTATCATCATTGCCTCCCCTTACTTTTCAACAGAGAATTCCAGATGCTATGATTAATTGATGTCTTTCAGCTGGTGTCACCTGTAGATTCTTTGCATTTTCCTGTTAATCATTTTTTAGTATCTGGTGACTCTTCAATCTTTGGACTGTTTTGTTTTTTTTTTTACTTTTGTTTTTATATTGCTTAAAATCCTCACATTGAGGAATAGTTCTGTATTCTTAATGGAAAATTTTAATTTTATTTTGCTTACCTAGACTGAGTTGTTGGCAAGGCCATAGGATGTGAGAATTTTGGATAACAAAGTTTCTATTTTGAGGGAGAAATATTGGCTCAATCTGTTAAGCGTCTGACTTCAGCATAAGTCATGATATCAGGGTCCTGAGATCAAGCCCCACTTTGGGCTCCCTGCTCAGTGGGGAGCCTTTCTCCCTCTCTCCTTGCCCTGCTTATGCTCTCACTAACTCTCCTTCAAATAAATAAAATCTTTTTAAAAAGAGAGAAAGAGAGATACATCTTTTTTCAGTACTAATTATGGAAATAGTTAATGGTGAAGCCCTGTGGTTATGATAAAAATCTGTTGGTATAGCATTTGCTTGCATTCAGATGGTATAAGAGAGACCTACAAAACTGCTTCTTCTTCTAATCAGACCTAGAATGCTTTAGGGGAGCTGCTTAGAAGATGTTCCCGGAGTAAATAAATGATGCTAATCCTTCCTTTACAGAAAATGCAATGGGAAAATTTAGCATAGGTCAAGCTGAATTCTGACAGAAAATGGTGTATCCCAGTTAGTATTTAATTAAAGCTATATCCCATAGCAAAACCCTTCCTCAGCTCTTAAACATATGTGCATGAATATAAGCTAGCTTTATTAAAATACATATTAATATCAATCTGTATTAATCATACATACTTTATGTTATACACTTCAGTCCAGATCTTCTGCCATAAATTTATGGGTCTTTTTTTCCAGTTCCATATTTATTTCCCAGGGTTCACACTAAATTACACTACATTGTAAGGAGTTAAAAAAAAAAAAGGAAAAAGAACAGGATCAGATAACATCAGGCTATCTGGGCATACTATTTTCGTATTTACTGATAAAAATAATAAATGTGACGTCAGTACCAAAATACTTTGTTTACATTCATCTTAGAGGAAGTTTTAATATCTGGTAGGGCATCACAGTTTAAAAAAGAGTTGACAAATCATTTTTTACACAAAAAAATCAGAATCGCTAAGACAAGGTCTACAGAAGTTTTTCAGCAAATATGTAAATAGGTGTTAACTTGGAATATGAAACATTTATGATATTGAATTCCTAACTGGGAATATTTAATCAGTTCTTCCTGAATGTTCTTCCCTAAAACATTGCACTTTTATGTAAAGATCTTTAACTTGCTGTTAAATATATTTCCAGGTACTTTATAGTTTTATTGCAAATGTGGGAATTTTTTAAAAGATTTTATTTTATAGAGCAAGAGAGAGAGAAAGAGATCCCAAGCAGGGAGAAAGGGTAAAGGGAGTAGACTCCCCTATGAGCAGGAAGCCCGATGCAGGACTGGATCCCAGGATCCTCGGATCATGACCTGAACCAAAGACAGATGTTTAACTGACTGAGCCACCAAGGAACCCACAAATGAGAGAATTTCTTTAAAACAATTTCTTTCTTACTGTTCATTGCTGATATTTTTGAAAATATATTGACCTTTGAATATGTATAACCAGCTCACTAAATGTCCTTATCCTAATAGTTCTTTTGTTAGTGTTTTTTTTTTTCATTTTTACTTTTTTTTTTTGCAGATAGAAAGACACCACTTATGGTTCTTATTTGATTTTTAAGTGTGTATGGTATTATCTGCAAACAATTAAAATTTTCTTTGTTCTTGCCTTTATTATCTGATATCTCTGAAACAATGTTGAGTAATAATGCTCATATTGGACATCCTGTCTTAATTTTGATTTTAGAGGGAGGCCTTTAGCATCTTTGATGTTTTAAGAAATTTGGTGTTATGACAGTTTCTGGCATAAAAAAAATGTGTAAGAAGGATCTTTCGTGGTCTCTTTAAGTGCTTCTAAAGATTGTCTACCCTATAGTGTGAAATTCATATGCAGTCTTCTGATATAATAGCTTTATCACTTGAATTTAGCTCTGTAATAAAATTAATAGGTTTCTGTCCTGTGGATCTATATTTGTATTTCTGGTATAAACTTCCTTGTTCAAATTGTATTATTACCTTAATACTTTACTGAATTCAAATTGCTAATATTTTATTTCATACTTTTGCATTTATATTCATGAGTGAAATTAGCTCTAATTTTCTTTCCTCACCTTGGTATTAAACCAATGCTAGCTTTAAAAATCTGCGACACTCTCCAAATTTTTCTATCTTCTGGAATAAACAAATAAATCAGTGAAATGAAAGAGAGTATCTAGAAACATATCCAAATAAATATGGTTACATAATAAATGACAAACATGGCATTTCAAATTCTCAGGTATCTCTCAGGGATAGATAATTTCACAAATACCACTTGGTTATTCATTCTGGATGAAAATAAAGTTAAGGTTCCATCTCACACTAATACAAAAATTAACATCAGGTCAATAAAAACAGTTTAAATTTTAAAAACAAAAATATTAAGACTATAGGAGAACATTTTTAGTCAGGGGAAATGTACAGATTTAAGCAAATAAAATTCTTTAATTTTAATTTTTACATGATTAAAGGTGCCATAAATAAAGCCAAAAGAAAATATTTATTTTTTTAAAGATTTTATTTCTCTATTTGACAGACAGAGATCACAAGTAGGCAGAGAGGCAGGCAGAAAAAAAATAGAGTACATCTTAAAATGCTGCTAGAATTGGAGGCAACCCAAGTGTCTCTCTTAAAATTGTCTCCAAAAGTTAAAATCCAATTTTATTCTTTAAATCACTCATTAGTTGCCTTAAAGATTACATCAAATTTTTTTTATTATTATTACCATTTTACTTTGACAGTGAAAATATGCAGAATGATCAAAATCCCCTATTACTTCGTTTTACGATTCTACTTGCTGGCCTTGTCTGTTCATCATAGAAGCCAATTAAGTTCATCTGATAAAGTCCATTCATAACCACTTGTAATAGAACTCCTGTGGATTTATAAACATTTCCACAATTTTAGGAACTTTTCATTTCATGGTCTTTTTACCTCTTTCTGTGTACACTGGGTATTTGTCTATTTCTAGGTTTTCAGCAGTCTGCTTTAGGCTGTGAAAAATCACTCTCACATGAACCAGGGGTTCTTAGCGGTCTGCTGTGGGTCTCTGGTACCTGAGGCTCTGAGACCTTGGATTTCATGGCCAACCTGCTGCAGCCCTTGGCTCCTGACACTTCCTTGTTTTATTATCTGACATGCCTTCAAGGTGGGGCCAATCAGCTCAAATCCTAAATCTCAAGATGGATTCAGAAAGCCTATCCCCAATCTCGGCATCTAATCACGGTGTCAAGTTTACCTACTTTCCCAAGGAAAGGACAACCAACCTGAAAAGAAGACCAGTACAACACTGGAGACCTCTGAAGATATTCTAGGTGTTCTTAGAGGTCTTTAGTTCTGTTGTTGCTTTCATGAACTTCTGTACTACAACTTCCAATGGCTGGCATGACCCCTGTCTTTCTGTAGTTTTCTGAGAATGTCAACTTTGGGGGAGAAGAGATTGGCCATAAAATTTGCCTTTGTTGTGCTATTTCTCCTGGGGCAAAATTTCTGCCCTTTACCTTTGTTCCTACCTTTCAGTTGCTTGCAGCCTGGGGTTATTTCTGCTTTTCTCACTTCTACCCTCGGCTTCTCCTTTCTCCTAAGAACTGCTCCAAGGAGAAGTCAAGTACAATGTCTTTTACCTGCGTTCCCAGATATCTGCCCAACTTTTATGTTGCAAGTTTCAGGACAGAGCATGTGTCTGGGCAACATGAATGAACCTTAAGCTTTTCTCAACTGCATGGATCTAAAGTAGAAAGAGGAAAAGAAAAGAAAGAAGAGGAAGCCTGGGAAGAAATTATTCTCTTCCCTGCTAATTTTTCTCCATCACTACCTGTGAAAACTGCCACACTTTGCTTGGTTTTAAGGATGGAAATAAAGGAAAGCCTGTACTTACCGGATAGGAAAAAGACAAACTCCAGTCACAAATATCATGTGATAATAATAGACCATGAATAGTCAAGCCTGGAGACAGCAAATAAAAAGAAATGGCCACCAGAGAGCTAGGTTAAGACTGAGGAATTATGCTGGCAAGAAGTCTTGACCCCGTAGATAATAGCAGCTAACCTTTATCGACGACTTCCTTTGTGCCAGATACACTTCTAAGCTCTGTACTTGCAGTGATTATAAACATATGTTACTGTAGCAGCAGCAATTTGTAACGACGACGAAATTTTTATAGAAAGATTAAGCAAGTATTCAGCATCACAGAGCTGGGACAGATCCAGCATCCCTACCCTTGCCATGCAGCCACAGTGGCCTCTGGCCTCTTAACCAGGATGTTAAGTGCCCAGAAGATGCTTTACTACTGCTACCCTCTGGAAGGACTACGCCCTTCAGTCCCCTCCCTGACAGGCCCACTCATTTTGGCCAGGTAACTCTGATGCCTATAGTTAATGGCTCACACTTCGAGAAACGCTGGTTGGATTTTTGAAACTGGATTAAGCCAGCACTGAAATGAATTCATTGATGTTTTGTAGAAACACATGTTTCCCTTACAGCCCCTGCTTCATTGCACTAAGCAACCTTTGTGGTCCTCTCTGCACTAAGTGCCCTGTGGCTCCCCATGGGGTGGCGAGGACAAATACTGTGGTTGCTAGGCAGCAAACAGGCATGAATCTAATTTAAACACATCCAGTTCAATACTGATTTTGAATTATCTCTCACTTCGCTCTACCTTGACAATTCTCAGCATCTTTTGAAAGGCAGCGAGCATTCTTTTCTTTTTTTTAATCTGGAATGACTTCATATTTTTAGTAGGAGTTTAAATAAAATGAACAGTCTGTCCCCTTTCTGTTTTTTCTGTTATTAATTCTCATCCTTGTCAATTCAATAGAAGTCTAAATATTCCCCAACAAGAGTATAGGTTTATTTCACTAAAGCACTTCACAAAGTTATGATAAATTATCATCAAGCCATCGGTGAACATGGTACATATATGTATACTTTTGATACCACATTCTGTGTGATAGGTCTCATTACCTCACTTTACAACCTAGAACACAGGTTCTAGGTTGATTGATTAACTTGTCCCACTTCACACAGAGCCATGATTAAGGCCCTGGTCTCTCTGACTCCCAGGCTCCATGTCCTTACCAATTTGGTTACCTCTGACCCCTTTGAGAAATTCCTTTAAACCACTCATTTAACAGCCTGACCTGATGAGGATATTTTCACTGTTCACAAATGTCCTTCATTTTGATAAACATTTAACTTCCCTGCCTCAGTTTCTTTATCTTTAAATAAGCATATTAATAATTCCAATATCCCAATAATTCCAATATTAATATTCCATATTAATAATTCCAATGTGTTTCTAAAAATATAGCAATGATGTGAAAACACTTGGAGAATAACAACCGGGGAGCAGCATCTTTATCAGATTCTCATAAGTGGTTTAAAATCAACAACTATAACCATAAAAAAAAAAAAAAAAAGACATTTCCGTCTTAAAGCAAGCACTCGCCTCCCACTGGGGATTGGGAGAGCAATTAAAGAGCTCTATAAACAGGATGCAGACTTCTTAAGCAAAACTTCTATAACAAAGTTTTCATTTGAATATACACATAAGAATAATATAAAGCCAGTAGCTTAGAAGACTAATTAAAACTAAGCTCTCAGTTGGGTCTCTCTTAACAAAGAGAACGAAAGCTGAGAATTGAGAATTGAGATCCTGTGGCCCAATAGGGAGCAATGGTCTAGGGACCACTTCAGCGGAATGGCTGAGAGAAATCCTGACAAATACTTATAGCTGCAGCAAGTTACTCTGCCCACAAGGCCTTCTCCAACCTCTGGAAACCCATCTGCTGTGGGAGTAGAATAACGAAGTAAGAAGTAAATCACAAACTTAAGAATCCAAGCCCCACTTTGGTCAAGACATATAACACTTGGGGATGTTAAGAGTCATGGAAACATTAAAAGAATAGAAGCAAATATCTATGTCTACATTTATTTGTTTGTTTGTTTGTTTGTTTGTTTGTTTTTGAAGTGTGGAGCCCAGTGCAGGGCTTGAACTTGCAACCCTGAGATCAGGAGCTGAGCTGAGATCAAGAGTTGGGTGCTTAACAGACCGAGCCACCCAAGCATCCCTATATTTACTTTTATATATGAACACACACATGCGTGTGCACGCACATGCACACACATACACACACAGATTAGGTACTATCCTCATCCAGAAAGTATTGGGTTGTTGGGACAAGGAAATGTTCAGATTTTAAGCAGCTTCTAGACCAGAAATACTGGCTTCTCTAGGAAGAAAAAAATGATGAAATAAGACCCAAGACTGAGCAGGAAATACAAATCAGATTCAAAGCAGACAATAAATGTAAAAATTTCTAAGCTTTGATAGAAAATCCACACTAAAAACCGACAGAACAAATGGTTGAGATCAGAGAAGAAACCAGTCTCACAGATGCATGGAATGTTCTGCTGAAAGCCAGGTCTGGGGCGCCTGGGTGGCTCAGTTGTTTAAGTGTCTGCCTTTGGCTCAGGTCATGATCCTGGAGTCACGTAATCAAGTCCCGTATCAGGCTCCCTGCTTAGTGGGAAGTCTACTTCTTCTTCTGATCCTATTCCCCTAGTTCTCTCTCTCTCTCTCTCTCTCTCTCTCAAATAAATAAAATCAATCTTAAAAAAGAAAAGAAATCCAGGTCTGTGGGATGGCCACAGGACACACACACACACACTCAGTCTTTAGCTTGCTAATATCCACAGAGATTATCTCAGAAGGGAATATAACCTATAGTATTTCCAATATTCATTTGACCATGGAGAAATTCTGTCCATTTTCCCAAAGTCTCTTAAAAACCATCTTTGAGAAATGCTGATGTGAATCTGAGGGAAGGAGATTATCAGAAACTAGGGACAGAGTACAACTCAACTGAAACAGAATCTTTTAGGTGAAGGGGTACCTGAGTGGCTCAATTGGTTAAGTGTCTGTCTTCTGCTCAGGTCCTGACGTCAGGGTCCTAGGATTGAGTCCCACCTCCGGGTCCCTGTTGAGTAAGGAGTCTGTCTCTCCCTCTCCCCCTGCCTTGCCCTGCACTGATGCTCTCTCTCTCTCTCCCCCCTTCTCAAATAAATAAGTAAAATCTTAGAAAAAAAAAAAAGAATCTATTAGGTGAAACTTGACATGCATTTCATTAAGGCAGATGGTGGTGAAGAGAACAGGAATATTAAAGTTCCCAAAAGATCAAATAAGTTATTTCTTTCTTTTCATGGACATTCTTACCATTTGTATGAAAAGTGTCTAAATTTGTCCAGAGGGTAAACTTGGAATACTAGAACACAATCTCAAATATACCCCACATATCATTGTTCTATGGACTTGGCTTCATACAGCAAATCACAAGTATATACAAGGTTAATTTCCAAGTTTGTAGTAAATAATAATGCTCATACGGTTCAGAATAGCACCTTTTCCAGCCTTAAAATTTCTCCTCTCAATCCCTTACCTAATTATTGAATTTTTTTTTTCTCTTGTCTGAGAAGCAAATGTGAACTCAGTGGTTTAAACAAGCTACTCCTTTAGCGTTCAGTTGGGTGAAGCTGGTTACCCTGTCTTTACAAAGGGTTAAATTCTTCACATAGAAAATTCCTCTCCCACTGATTTATGCTGTTACTATGGATCCCATACAAAGTGTCTGCAGTGAAAGGCCTTGTCCACTGCATGAAAGACTGGACTGGGCTTATTATTCAACAAGATAGCACTTACTAAGTTGTTGATACCAAATGGACATAACACAATCCTCAAATTTAAGGAGCTCACCACCAGGCAAGAAATAACAGATCCCCCCCATTGGATTTTTCCAATGCAATCTGATGAGGATCCCTGGAGTAGTACCATAAAATAGAGAAACAAGGTCAGGTTCACATGGAAGAAAAAATTAGCCAAAAACACACAAGAGAATGGGTTGGCTTGCTTGTGCAGGGGGATGAATAAGACAGAAGAGAAGCTGGACTCATAGAAGACTACTTATTTTAATAGTCCTGCTGGGCTAAAGACCTACACTAACATATGGCAGTGCAATAGTGGTGATAGTAAAGACACAGAATTGAGAGAAGTTAGGGAATGGAAAGAAGGCAAGGGAGAGGAATATGGCAGTGACTACTCCCACATGTCAGCGTGGGGCTATTAGTTGGATAGCTCTGTGGGATTTAAATAAGACGCTCAGAAGAAAGTAGAGATGGCTCAAGCAGGAAAGGATAAAGCAAATGAGATAAGTCACTGGCAAACATGCATGTAGAGACAGAGATGCCCCAGAGGAAGATAAATAGGTAGGTCTCAATGTAGGGGGAAGGAAAGATGGGGGAGGGCAGTTGCTCTGCACTTGAAAAGTAGAAGCTTTGAGCTTGCAAGGTTTACCAGGAATGTCATGGGGACTTGTCTGGAGCTTAGGGGAAGGTCCTTGGGCTACACTCCCATGCAAGGCACTGGTAACGAGGACCCTGCTTAGGAGGTGGAGATGGAGTGGACAGGGAGATAAGAAAGCAAGAGGAAATTGATTTCTCAGAATTAAAAAGGAGTCCATAGCAAGCATGAGTCAATGATATAAAATGCCAAAAAGTATCATATAAGAGAGGACTCACTGGATTTGGTAATCAGAGTCATTGGCAGTTCTTTTTTTATGTTATTTTAATTTAATTAATTAACATATAGTATATTATTAGTTTTAGAGTTCGAGTTCAATGATTCATCAGTTGTGTTCAACACCCAGTGCTCACCATATCACATGCCCTCCCTAATGCCTGTCACCCAGTTACCCTATCCCCCACCATGTCCCCTCAGCCTGTTTCCTATAGTCAAGAGTCTCCCATGGTTTGTCTCCCTCTCTAATTTCATCTTATTTTATTATCCCCTCCTTTCCCCTATGATACTCTGTTTTGTTTCTTAAATTCCACATATGAGTGGAATCATATGATAATACTTTGTCTGACTTATTTCACTTAGCATAATATCTTCTAGTTCCATCCATGCCATTGCCAATGGCAAGATTTCTTTTTCTGATGGCTGAGTAATATTCCATTGTGTGTGTGTACGTAGCTAGATACATAGGTAGATAGATTGATAGATAGATAGATAGCACATCTTCTTTATTCATTCATCTGTCGATGGACAGCTGGGCTCTTTCCATGATTTGGCTATTGTGGACATTGCTGCTATAAACATTGGGGTGCAGGTGCGCCTTCAGATCATTACATTTGTATTTTTGTGGTAAGTACCTAGTAGTGCAATTGCTGGGCTGTAGTATAGCTCTCATAGGCAGTTCTTTAACAGAACATTTTCAGAGGCTGTGAGATCAACCTGATTACAGTGGGTTAAACTCTGAAAAGATGAGTTATCTTATCAAAGAAGGTTTTAGTACATTGTTATCTCTTTATCTACAAAGCACCTTGAGAGTAAACCCAATAAAAGTACTTGAACTCTTCAGTCAAAATACTCTATGCATACTAAAGTTAAAAATAGTTCAGTAGGCTGTTCCATTAATAAAATAGTGCTTGATTTGTTAAGGGAAATTTTATAATTAAGTTTTATAATTAAGAGGGAGGAGTCAAGATGGCGGAGAAGTAGCAGGCTGAGACTACTTCAGGTAGCGGGAGATCAGCTAGATAGCTTATCTAAAGATTGCAAACACCTACAGATCCAAC